>NC_134409.1:42398809-42698809 GCF_038048845.1 Mixophyes fleayi
TGTTGGTGATCCTCAACGAACCAGGAATTTTCAATCTGAAGGCTACAGAATTCATCTGCTTGATAATGAGGAAGGGACCAATGAATTTAGGCCCCAGTTTCCTGCAAGGCTGCATGAGCCTAATATCGCATGAAGAAAGACACACTTTCTGGCCCACTTTGAGGGAGCAGGTGGTACGGTGGCGATCCAAATTTTTTTTTGCAAAAAATGAGGCTCGTCTTAACGAGGACTGTACTTTCTTCCAAATGGCTTTATGATCAATGGCTGTGGAACGAATCTCCGGAATAACAGCGGATTTGAAAGAATACAAGGAATTGGACCTGGGATGAAAACCAAAATTACAGTAGAATGGAGAAGTTTGAATAGATGAATGACATGAATTATTATAGGCAAATTCTGCCCAGGGTAACAAGGAGGACCAGTTGTTGTGAAATTCTGAAGTGTAACATTGTAAGAACTGCTCTAAGGACTGGTTAATCAGTTTGCCCATTAGACTGAGGGTAGTATGCAGATGAAAGGCTAATCTTGATTCCAAGAAGGGTACAAAAGGATTTCCAGAATTGTGCTATGAAATGAGAACCACGATCAGAAACAATATCAGTAGGAAGTCCATGGAGACGGAATATATGCTGGATGAACAGGATAGCCAAATCTCGAGCACTAGGGAGCCTAGGAAGCGGTATGAAGTGTGACATTTTGCTGAAGCGGTCAACTACCACCCATATGGTGTTGTGTCCTGCAGAGAGTGGCAGATCAGCTATAAAGTCCATAGACAAGTGTGTCCAGGGTTTTGCAGGAATGGGCAATGGAACCAATTGGCCTGCAGGACTACTCCTGGGGACTTTATTCCTGGCACAACCCTCACAAAAGAGGACATAACTCTTGATGTCAGCAGACAATGATGGCCACCAGACAGTACGGGAAAGGATTTCCGATGTTTTCTGAATTCCAGGATGTCCAGCAGTCTTACTATTATGTGCTTCTGCAAGAACTGCCTTCCTTAAATGAACTGGAAAAAATAAACATCCCTCTGGAGTATTATCAGGAGCCAATCTTTGAAACCTTTGAAGTGTGATGCTCAGGTCTTGGGTTAGCCCAGCATGGATTATGGAAGAGGGAATGATAGGCTCCGGATTTGTAACTGGAACATGGTGTGCCAAGAAGCTTCTAGACAGAGCATCTGCCCGGACATTTTTAGAACCTGGTTGGTATGTGATCACAAAATTGAAGTGGGTGAAGAATAACGACCAACGGGCCTATCTGGGGTTCAGGTGTTTGGCCGACTGTATGTATTGTAAATTCTTGTGATCCGTTATTACAGAAATTAGATGTGTAGTGCCTTCCAGCCAATGTCGCCACTCCTCAAAGGCCCATTTGATCTCTAATAGTCCCTGGTTACCCACATCATAGTTGGCTTCAGCTGAAGAGAACTTATGGGAAAAGTAGGCACATGGATGCAGGCGTTGAGTATGAGGGTCCTTTTGAGATAAGATGGCACCAGCACCGATGTCGGAGGCATCGACTTCCAGAACAAACGGTACTTTGGGATCTTAGTGTCTAAGGACTTGAGCAGATACAAAAGCTTTCTTTAAGGTTTCAAATGCGGTTACTGCTTGGGGCGAGCAGTTAGTAGAATCCATTCCTTTGCGGGTCAGGGCGACAATAGGAGCCACAATATCAGCAAAGCCACGAATGAACCTTCTATAATAATTGGCGAAGCCCAGGAACCTCTGCACCGCCTTGAGATTATTTGGTTGCACCCAATCCAAGATAGCTTGGACCTTGGTTGGATCCATGGAGAATACCTCAGAGGAGATTATGTAACCTAGGAAAGATACCTTCTGCACCTCAAACTCACACTTTTCTAGTTTGGTGTAAAGGTGGTGTTCTCGTAATTTCTGTAGAACCTGTTTGACGTCACCCCGATGTATAGATAATGACTTAGAAAATACGTGGATATCGTCTAAATAGACAACCACGAAACAATCAAGGAACTCCCAAAGAACTTCATTAATCAGATCTTGGACACTGCAGGTGCGTTGCTAAGACCAAATGGCATGACCAGATACTCATAGTGGCCAGAATGTGTATTGAACGCCGTCTTCCATTCATCTCCTTCTTTGATACGGATGAGGTTATATGCTCCACGAAGATCGATTTTAGTGAAGACTGTAGCGCCTCTTAACTGATCGAATAATACTGAGATGAGAGGAAGGGGATAGGTGTTCTTGACTGTAATGAGATTCAGTCCTTGGTAGTCGATACAGGGTCTTAGTCGTCCATCTTTTTTGGATACGAAAAAGCATCCAGCTCCTATTGGAGATTTAGATGGCCTGATGAACCCTTTCTCCAAGTTTCCATCAATGTATTCCTGCATGGATTTGGTCTCCGGACCAGAGAGAGACTACAAGCGTCCCTTGGGTAACTTGGAACCAGGAATAAGCTTGATAGCACAGTCAAAGTCACGGTGAGGTGTTAAGGTGTCAACAGCCTTTTTGGAGAACACATCCCAGAACTCATGATATTGTGAGGGAAGCTGCTCAGGAATAGACTGAATGATTCGCAGAGGCAGAGTTAAGCAAGACTGTGCACAATAAGAGCTCCACTCTCCTTTCACCCAATCCACAACAGGGTTATGACGGGAAAGCCAAGGATGGCCCAGGATCAACGGAACCGATGGACAGTCGATAAGGAAGAAGGTCATGGACTCTGGATACAGGGTGTCAACATGGCCAACCAGAACTTAAGATGGAGACAATTTGGTTTCCCTTTCATCCATTCCAATTTTTGTCACACAGTATTAAAGTACAATACTAACTGCATTTTACTTCTGTGGCGCCCATCAGAGCCCGGCGCCCTAGGCAACTGCCTAACGTTGCCTAATGGGAGCGCCGGGCCTGACCTTATGGCAATTAGAGAAACATGGCTCATGCAATCAGACACTGCCTCACCAGCAGCACTTTCACATGGTGGCCTTAATCTCACCCACACCTCCAGACCTGAAGGCAGACAAGACGGTGGGGTGGGACTACTTCTCTCCCCACAGTGCACATTCGCATTTCTACCAAATGTCCCATCACTCACTTTCACATCTTTCGAAGTACATGCTGTTAGGATTTTTAACCCGTTCTCTATGTGTGTTGCTGTCATCTATCGCCCCCCTGGTCCACACCAATAATTCATTGAGGATTTCTCTGCATGGCTCCCTCACTTCTTATCTTCAGACATCCCCACCTTCATCCTGGATGATTTTAATATCCCCATTGATAACCCACCTTCCAAAGCTGCTTCCAAACTACTTGACCTCTCCCAGTGGATTGAATCATCTACTCATCAGGATGGCCACTGCCTTGATCTTGTTTTCTTTAGACTATGCTCACTTTCTAATTTTCTTAACACACCCTTCCCCCTCTCGGATCATCACCTTATCAGCTACACGCTCACACCCACTGCTCTAACCTCTCTACTGTCTAACTCTTCCAAGCCTCCTCATACCCGCAGAAATCTTAATTCTATTAATCATCAATAATTTTCCACCTCTCTCCAACACCTTCTCTCCCCTATCTCTACATTCTCCTCCCCTGAGATGGCAGTATCTAATTTTCACCAAACCTTAGCAACAGCCCTTGATCAAGTGGCTCCAGCGACATTATATACTACACGTCGACTTTGATGTCAGCCGTGGCACACTACAACAACGCAAAATCATCAAAAACTTTCCCGTAAAGCAGAACGTTACTGACGTAAATCTCGCACCTCTAATGACTTCTTCACATATACTTCTATCTACCGCTCCTATCGAAATGCTCTGGACACTGCAAAACAACCATACTTCCAATCTCTATGCTCAGGCTTCTAACCCCAAACACCTTTTAAACACATTTAAATCTCTTCTTAATCATCCCACCCCAAAACCTTTGTCTACTATCAGTGCCCAGGATCTTGCTTCCTACTTCAAGGACAAGATTGATAAGATCAGATTAGAAATGGTCCTCTTCCTCGACAAGCAATAAGCTCAATTCCTTCCCACTACCCTCTGACACCCCACAAATGAAGAGGAAATTTCTACTATCTTCTTATCTTCCTACTCTACCTCTGGTCCTCTTGATCCTATTCCCTCGCAAATTGGTAGATCCCTGTCTCATGTGCTCATTTCACCTCTAACTAAAATCTGTAATCTCTCCCTCTCTACTGGCATTTTTCCATCACTATACAAGCACGCAGAGATTACTCCTATTCTAAAAAAACAAGATTCCGACCCAAACTCTCTCTCAAATTACCTTCCCATCTCTCAGCTCCCGTGCCCCTCCAAACTTCTAGAGAGACTTGCCCACACTCACCTCACACGCTTTCTTTCTGCAAACAACCTGTTGGATCATCTTCAGTCTGGCTTTTGCTCTCAACACTCCACAGAGACTGCGTTGACTAAGGTTGTTAATAATCTGATCACTGCTAAAACTAAACGCCATTACTCTCTCCTAATTATCCTAGATCTCTCGGCTGCATTTGACACTGTTGACCACTCTCTTCTCATACAAACGCTGCAATCCCTAGGTCTTCAAGACACTGTTCTATCCTGGTTCTCATCCTACCTTTCTAATCGCTCTTTCACTGTTAATTTCTCTGGGGTCACCTCTGCTCCGCTTCCTTTATCAGTTGGAGTACCGCAAGGCTCAGTGCTAGTTCCTCTGCTGTTCTCTATTTATACTGCTTCTCTTGGAAATCGAATAAGTTTCTTTGGATTTCAGTATCATCTCTATGCGGATAATACCCAAATTTATCTATCCTCTCCTGATCTCTCGACATCTGTGTTGTCTCGTGTAACTGACTGTCTTTCTGCCATTTCATCTTGGATGTCCTCTTGCCAACTCAAACTTAATCTTTCTAAAACAGAGTCAATAATATTTCCACCCACTAACAAGAGCATACCTGACATTTCTATCTCTGTTGATAACATGACCATAAATCCCACCCCACAAGCTCGCTGCCTAGGTGTATTCCTTGACTCACACCTATCCTTTGTTCCCCACATTGACTCTATATCTAAATCATGTCACATACATCTAAAAAACATTTCCAGAATTTGCACGCAAGACACTGCAAAAACCTTTATTCATGCACTTATCATCTCCTGCATTGACTATTGCAATTCCCTCCTTACTGGTCTTCCCCAAACCATACTCAAACCCCTACAAATATATTTTGCATGCTGTGGCAAGATTAATTTTCCTTGCAATTCGTTATTCCTCTGTGGAATCACTCTGTATGTCTCTACACTGGTTGCCTGTTTTTTACCGAATCCAATATAAAATACTTTTACTAACCTACAAGACCTTCAACAAAGCTGCACCAACATACATCTCCTCTCTTGTCTCAAAATATCTCCAACTCCGTTCTGCAATAGATCTGCGTCTCTCAACCACACTCATTACATCCTCCCATTCCAGGTTACAGGACTTTTTTCGGGCGGCACCCGCTCTATGGAATTCTCTCCCTCGCACAATAAGACTCTCCTCTGGTCTACAAACTTTCAAGTGTTCTCTGAAAACCCACCTCTTCAGACACACTTATAATACTCCTCAACCACCCTCTTAACCTCACTACATTACCCTATTACCACCCATTACACAATTTCACACAAGACAGCTACCCCTTGACCAACATTGTTGTGTGACAGGATCATTTAGCTTATGAGTCATTTTTACCTTTGCAGTCTGGCTGGGCCGAAATGCAAAATGTAGACTTAACCTCATGTGTCAAACTCCCATTGTTCCATAGATTGTAAGCTTGCGAGCAGGGCTTTCTCACCTCTTTGTCCGTTTTACCCAGTTTGTTTATTAGTTTACTGTGTTTGTCCCCAATTGTAAAGCACTACGGAATATGTTGGCGCTATATAAATAAATGATGACGATGATAGAGTAATTATTAAATGCAATCATTATACAATAATAAATGTTGTACTGCAAACCATGACATTAAAGCTGTTTAGGAATCACGTATCTTTGGAATGAAACCTACAGAGCTGCCAGCTGTTTTTAGTTTCCAGGGACAGTCACAGGGTTTATGCATAAATGAGGGGGAGGAATGCATTTAAACGCCAGGCTTGCAGTCTCACCATGGCATTTATCTTGAAGGGGTTAAGCTTTCCTCAGGATTTTGAAGTAGCCAATAAGATACGACGGGGTGGAGTAAGGAAGCCTTCATAAGCAAGAGGGACTGGAAATTTCCCTCTCTTCTTTAAGGATTTCCCTCCCTCCCTCCCTTTTGATATAAAGTTTTCTCTATGACTGTGTATATTGCTGCCAACCTTGTTTTTCTCTCCTAATTCAGACAAGGCACAGTCAGCGGGAAAGCAGTGAAGCCAGCAGTTTAATACATAGGCACAAGTGTTATGTTGGACTGCAGTACTCTTCCACCTTCGATCTTATATCTTCAGGGTCACTTGAGTAGGTGATCTGGGTGGGAGAGTGCGTTTTGAAGTCAGAAGGGGTGGAGTCTTTCTGACACCATTAGGGGTTCTGGGCCTCTTCGCCACCCCAAATTTCCATTGGTATTGACGGGTAGCTGTTACTGCATCTGCTTTCATTGCCACCATCTGTATAACAATTATAACTGTGACCTTAGTGCGACAAACATTTAAACACGTGTCCATGTCTTTATTGCAGGTCTTGATTTAAGATTAAACAGCTTGAAGGTGAAAAGGGTAAGGTGGTGCAATGGTGCAGGTGTCAGCCTTTGACTTTTAAGATTTTTCTCTGAATATTTTTGCCTCTGTAACCTTTAGTTCCTGGAAACGACCTTGGAATTCAGTATTGATCATCTGCCCAGTACAATTCCTGGTATTTTTCCTACTGGATGCAATTCTCACTATCCATTGATATTCTACTCTTAATATTTATTAAACGGGAGAAATACAGATAAATGGCATTATAACCAAATTCATAACGTATACTATGGTTGGTATTGTATTCAAGCTTATAATATTCCTCAGTCACTGCCTTAATCTCCCACTCTCTACACAGCTAACACAAGACAACTGTCACGGGCACTAGGAGTCTTTACCCAGGGATCACCAGGTGATAGGCTTACCAGAGCAGTATAGGTGGTAATATGGTACTCTGGTAGCAGGGTGATCACGGAACAGGAAATAGCAGATGATGAGATGCTCAGGAAAGTCTATGACTAGCAGCACTGGCAATATGGAGGTAGTAATACACGAGGAACTGTATGGACAAAGGACACGTGAAGGTAGTCAGTGGTCTGCGGTAGCAAGTTGTACCACTGCTATAGTGAGGAGGAATGTCCAACAGAAACGAGGAGGTGATGAGAGTCAGCGGTCTGCGGATAGCAAGTTGTACCGCTGTCTGAGTGAAGGAATGGAATCCAAGTGGAGATATCCGGGGAGTCAGTGGTCTGCGTTAGCAAGTTGTACCACTGCTATGTGAGAGGATACTGGAACAGGTGAAACTGTAAACAGGAGTCAGTGGTCTGCCACTAGCAAGTTGTACTACTGCATATATATGTGAGGAGGTGCACGGGGAGAGACTGCAACACAATATATACACGGGCACCTTGACTTTGATCCACAGTAATATGCACAATATAAATGTATAAATGACTGAACAATACTGCCAATATAGAAAGTCTCTTGAAGTAGTCCAGCATAAGATAACACAGTCAATGATGGCAATAGACTCAGCGGATAGCACACTCCAGAGGAGAACCAACACAGTCCAGCAAGGTATGCAATACACAGCACAGTCAATGAGAAGTATGCATACCGTGGTTCAGGAGGCAGTCAGACAGGAGTGCAGAGATACCTGAACGGCAGGAGGCCGGCAGGATGCGAAGTCCCTGGATGGGTGAAGCGGTGGTCTAGTAGGTGCAGCGCACGGGAAGGTAGACCAGCAGGGAACACAGGAAAGCGTGGAGAGCGGATCAGCAGTAGATGGATGAGTAGTGCTGAGGAGTAGCAGCAGCGGGTCTCTGCGGGAACACGGAGGTAGCCAATAGCAACCAGCAGGTGCAGTAACGATGGGACACGGGAGAGCAGAGTTGAACAGGCACTGTTGATCACGGAGAATAGCGGGTAGCAATAGTGGAGGCAGACTCAAGAAAACACGGGAGCGTTGACAAGGACTGAAGACTGAAGCGCACAGAGGCAGCGGATAGGAATCAGCCAAACAGTCACGATGAAACACAGACGGGTTGCAGGTTGAAGACTGTAGTGCACGGAGGCAGCGGATAGGAATCAGCTAGCAGTCACGATGATGAAACACAGACGAGTTGCAGGTTGAAGACTGTAGTGCACGGAGGCAGCGGATAGGAATCAGCTAGCAGTCACGATGATGAAACACAGACGAGTTGCAGGTTGAAGCCTGTAGTGCACGGAGGCAGCGGATAGGAATCAGCTGGCAGTCACAATCATGAACAGGTGAGTGGATGTGGTTGAAGCCTGTAATGCACGGAGGCAGCGGATAGGCATCAGCTAACAGTCCCAATGATACATGGTAGAGTTGAAGTGATTAGAAGACTGTAGTGCACGGAGGCAGCGGATAGGAATCAGCTCACAGTCACGATGATTCAGTAGATGGTAGAAGTGGTATGGGGACCACAGTAGCAGAAGTGGTTTGGAAACCACAGAGGTAGAAGTGGTTTGGAAACCACAGGAATCAGCAGGGCTGAATAAACAAGGAAACACAGGAACACCTTCAGAGACTCATGGGGAATGAGACTCCAAGATCAGGCAACGTGGTGTTGACCACAGGTGCTTAATATAGGGAGGTTGCCTGATCTGCCAATTAAGTTAAAGGAACATACACTGAAGGTTTGGAAAGGGCTGCGCATGCGCAGTCCCTCAGGATAGAGGACGTCCACGGTTCCTAATAGTCCGGGAAGAAGCACTCACAGTCCGGTGAGTGACAGTACCCCCCCTTTTAAAGGTGGGCACAGAACGCCTGGAACCGGGCTTGTCCGGATTTTTGGAATAAAACTTCTTCAGAAGGGCAGGAGCATTAAGATCTTCAGCTTTGATCCATGAACGCTCTTCAGGACCAAAGCCCTTCCAATGAACGAGGAAACGGAGGACTCCTCGCGAAATTTTTGCATCCAATACCTCAGTAATCTCGAAATCCTCCTCCTGATGAACTTGAACTGGCTGCGGTGCTGAGGGAGGAGTCGAGAAACGATTGATAATAAGAGGTTTGAGTAAGGACACATGGAAGGCATTGGAAATCCGAAGATTCTTAGGAAGAAGAAGTTTAACACATACTGGATTGATAACTTGAATGATCCTATATGGACCAATAAAACGAGGGGCGAATTTCATAGATGGAACCTTCAAACGAATATTTTTGGTAGATAACCAAACCCGATCTCCAATTTTTAGTGGTGGAATAGCCCGCCTCTTCTTATCTGCGAAAGACTTATATTTGTTAGATGTCTTCTTTAAACAGGTTTTGACCTGAGACCAGATATTTTTGAAGGTCTGACAAGCAGTCTCCACAGCAGGAACTTGGGTGGGCGGGAGGGCAGGAAATTCCGGAAAAGACGGATGGTGACCGTAGACCACAAAGAATGGAGTTTTGGATGATGACTCATGGTACATGTTGTTATGGGCGAATTCAGCCCAAGGGAGCAATTCTACCCAGTTGTCTTGGTTGGCTGAAGAGAACATCCTAATAAAAGTCTCAAGATCTTGATTGACTCGTTCCGTTTGTCCGTTAGATTGCGGATGGTAAGACGATGAGAGTGCTAATCGTATGCCCAAGGTTTTACAAAGGGCCCGCCAGAATCTGGAAACGAATTGTACTCCTCTATCTGACACAATCTCAGACGGACATCCATGGATGCGGAAGATTTCTTTAATGAAATGTTCAGCCAGAGTAGACGAGGAAGGTAAACCGGACAGAGGGACGAAATGAACCATCTTCGAAAATCTGTCTACCACTACCCAAATAGTATTGTGATTCTTACTTGGTGGCAAATCAGTAACGAAATCCATACTAATATGGGTCCAAGGCTTGGACGGAATGGGTAGTGGTCGCAGCAACCCTGCTGGAGTTCTGCGGGAGGATTTGAACTGAGAACATAAATCACAGGAAGCAATAAACTCTTTGACGTCTCTCCTCATTGAAGGCCACCAGTAACTACGAGAGAGAATCTCAAAGGTCTTATGTTCACCGGCGTGTCCAGAAAAACGAGAGGCATGGAACCACGAAAGGATTTTCCTCCTCAGAGTAGGAGGCACGAGGGTCTTCCCAAATGGTAGCATTTTGGTGGATGAAGCAGCCAGAGAAATACATTTGGGGTCTAGAATAGCATGGTTGGGAACCTCTTCTACATCAGAGGACGTCACAAAAGCTCGAGATAGAGCGTCAGCTTTCTTGTTCTTAGCCGCTGGTTTGAAGGTTATAATTAATTCAAAACGGGAAAAGAAAAGAGACCATCTTGCTTGACGAGGGTTCAAGCATTGAGCAGATTGCAAATATGACAAGTTCTTATGATCCGTGAAGATCGTCACCGGATGGCGAGCTCCTTCCAACAAGTATCTCCATTCCTCTAATGCAGCTTTGATGGCCAGCAACTCCTTGTCCCCGATAGTATAGTTTTTCTCTGCGGGCAGAAGACCCCGAGAGTAGAAGGCACAAGGATGTAATTTTTGTTGCTCCGAGCGTTGGGAGAGAATAGCTCCTAAGCCCACATTAGAGGCATCTACTTCTAGGAAGAAGGGGAGTGTCACATCAGGTTGTCGCAGAATGGGAGCAGACGAGAAGGACTCTTTGAGGATTTGAAAGGCTTGGAGAGCCTCAGATGACCATTGCTTAGTATTAGCCCCTTTCCGAGTTAAGGCCACAATGGGAGATGCAATGGATGAGAAGTCTTGAATGAAGCGTCTATAGTAATTGGCGAAACCTAAAAAACGCTGGATGGCACGAAGAGTAGTTGGCTGAGGCCAATGTAGTACAGCATTTACTTTGTCTGGATCCATCTTCAGGCCAACTCCGGAAACTATATACCCCAAGAATGGAATCTGGGGTAACTCGAATGAACATTTTTCCAATTTACAGAACAATGAGTTTTTCCGTAGTCTGGAGAGGACCTCTGCCACATGTTGGTGATGAGAAGGCAGGTCCTGTGAGAAGATCAATATGTCGTCCAGGTAGACAACGACACATACATATAATAAGTCCCGAAAGATCTCATTGATGAAACCCTGGAAAACCGCGGGGGCATTACACAGCCCGAAGGGCATTACTAAATATTCGTAATGCCCATCTCTGGTGTTAAACGCGGTCTTCCATTCGTCACCGGAACGGATTCTAATTAAATTGTAGGCACCACGAAGATCCAACTTAGTAAATATCCGAGCTCCCTTGATGCGATCAAATAGCTCAGTGATCAGCGGAATGGGATACCGATTCTTGATAGTAATGGCGTTGAGTCCACGAAAATCTATACAAGGGCGTAATGATCCATCCTTCTTTTTGACGAAGAAGAACCCAGCTCCAGCGGGAGAGGTGGAAGGTCGAATGAAGCCACGCTGGAGATTCTCCTGTATGTACTCAGATGTGGCTTGAGTTTCAGGTAACGAGAGAGGATAGACCCGACCCCTGGGAGGAGTCTTGCCAGGTAGAAGGTCGATCGGACAATCCCAAGAACGATGAGGAGGAAGACGTTCAGACTGAGCTTTATCAAACACATCGGCAAATGAAGCATACTGAGGAGGGAGTCCCGGGGAGGAAGATGAGATGGAAGATTGCTGTACTTTAAGAGGAATAACTTGAGAGAGACAACGATGGTGACATTCAGGCCCCCAAGACGTAACTTGAGGGGTGCGCCAGTCAATCTGGGGAGAGTGACATTGAAGCCATGGAAGGCCTAAGACAATCGGACTTGTCGTAACAGGAAGAATTAAAAACGAAATTTCTTCATGGTGTAGTACACCAATCTGAAGGGTTACTGGAGACGTACTCTGGGTGATGAGACCATTGATGAGACGTGATCCATCTATAGCCGTCACAGTAATGGGTGTTTTTAAAGTGATCACTGGTAGGGACCATTGATTCACTAGTGATTTAGAAATGAAATTTCCTGCTGCTCCGGAATCAATCAATGCCTGTGACTCAAAGGATTTAGTAGCAAAGGAAATCGTAACATCGAAAGCGCAGACTTTAGATTTCATAGACAATGGAGAGGACTCCAGGGACCCTAACTTCACCTCTCCAGAACTAGTTAGGGCCTGGCATTTCCCGATTTCTTAGGGCAAGAACTGAGCATATGTGTGGAATCAGCACAATAGATACAGAGTCTATTCTTTACTCTTCGTTTCCTCTCTTCTAAAGATAATTTGGAACGTCCTATCTCCATGGGAATCACAGAAGGTGAAACTGGACGAAATTGAGGGTTTAAACGAAGAGGTGCTTTAGCAGAAGTTGTTTTCTCAGATTCTCTTTCACGAAATCTCATGTCTACACGATGGCAAAGAGAGATCAAATCTTCTAGTGACGAAGGAAGCTCTTGGGTAGTCAATGCATCTTTAATTTTATCGGAGAGCCCCTGCCAGAAGGCGGCAACTAATGCTTCAGTGTTCCACTGAAGTTCAGAGGCTAAGATCCTAAATTGAATGACATACTGTCCTACTGTATGGGAGCCTTGTCGCAAACGAAGAATGCTGGAAGCAGCGGAGGTCACACGACCTGGTTCATCGAACACACTTCGGAACGTGGAAATGAATTTGGCACTATCTTGTAGAATTGGATCGTTTCTTTCCCACAGAGGGGAGGCCCAAGCCAGGGCTTGTCCAGAAAACAATGAGATAAGATAGGCCACTCTGGAACGATGGGTAGAAAAATTTTGAGGTTGGAGTTCAAAATGGACTGAACATTGGTTAAGGAAACCTCTACAAGTTTTGGGGTCCCCGTCATATTTTGACGGAGTAGGCAGGTGAAGCGTAGGAGCTGTAGACACCTGGGATGGCACTGGGGAAACGGAGGAAAGCACAGGAGCTTCAATACTAGCTGTAACAGTCTGTCCAGATGTTCCTTGGGAGGTTAACGATTGGTAACATTGAAGTAACAGCTGTTGGCGAGCATCCTGTTGCTCCACACGACTGACCAGATGCTGCAGCATCTCTTTAGCAGTAGGTTCCGTATCTGGGTCTGTCATGGCCTGATCTTACTGTCACGGGCACTAGGAGTCTTTACCCAGGGATCACCAGGTGATAGGCTTACCAGAGCAGTATAGGTGGTAATATGGTACTCTGGTAGCAGGGTGATCACGGAACAGGAAATAGCAGATGATGAGATGCTCAGGAAAGTCTATGACTAGCAGCACTGGCAATATGGAGGTAGTAATACACGAGGAACTGTATGGACAAAGGACACGTGAAGGTAGTCAGTGGTCTGCGGTAGCAAGTTGTACCACTGCTATAGTGAGGAGGAATGTCCAACAGAAACGAGGAGG
The DNA here is from genome assembly GCF_038048845.1 of Mixophyes fleayi. Classification (NCBI taxonomy): domain Eukaryota; kingdom Metazoa; phylum Chordata; class Amphibia; order Anura; family Limnodynastidae; genus Mixophyes; species Mixophyes fleayi. The sequence continues at coordinate 42,412,274 of NC_134409.1, forward strand.
TGATGAGAGTCAGCGGTCTGCGGATAGCAAGTTGTACCGCTGTCTGAGTGAAGGAATGGAATCCAAGTGGAGATATCCGGGGAGTCAGTGGTCTGCGTTAGCAAGTTGTACCACTGCTATGTGAGAGGATACTGGAACAGGTGAAACTGTAAACAGGAGTCAGTGGTCTGCCACTAGCAAGTTGTACTACTGCATATATATGTGAGGAGGTGCACGGGGAGAGACTGCAACACAATATATACACGGGCACCTTGACTTTGATCCACAGTAATATGCACAATATAAATGTATAAATGACTGAACAATACTGCCAATATAGAAAGTCTCTTGAAGTAGTCCAGCATAAGATAACACAGTCAATGATGGCAATAGACTCAGCGGATAGCACACTCCAGAGGAGAACCAACACAGTCCAGCAAGGTATGCAATACACAGCACAGTCAATGAGAAGTATGCATACCGTGGTTCAGGAGGCAGTCAGACAGGAGTGCAGAGATACCTGAACGGCAGGAGGCCGGCAGGATGCGAAGTCCCTGGATGGGTGAAGCGGTGGTCTAGTAGGTGCAGCGCACGGGAAGGTAGACCAGCAGGGAACACAGGAAAGCGTGGAGAGCGGATCAGCAGTAGATGGATGAGTAGTGCTGAGGAGTAGCAGCAGCGGGTCTCTGCGGGAACACGGAGGTAGCCAATAGCAACCAGCAGGTGCAGTAACGATGGGACACGGGAGAGCAGAGTTGAACAGGCACTGTTGATCACGGAGAATAGCGGGTAGCAATAGTGGAGGCAGACTCAAGAAAACACGGGAGCGTTGACAAGGACTGAAGACTGAAGCGCACAGAGGCAGCGGATAGGAATCAGCCAAACAGTCACGATGAAACACAGACGGGTTGCAGGTTGAAGACTGTAGTGCACGGAGGCAGCGGATAGGAATCAGCTAGCAGTCACGATGATGAAACACAGACGAGTTGCAGGTTGAAGACTGTAGTGCACGGAGGCAGCGGATAGGAATCAGCTAGCAGTCACGATGATGAAACACAGACGAGTTGCAGGTTGAAGCCTGTAGTGCACGGAGGCAGCGGATAGGAATCAGCTGGCAGTCACAATCATGAACAGGTGAGTGGATGTGGTTGAAGCCTGTAATGCACGGAGGCAGCGGATAGGCATCAGCTAACAGTCCCAATGATACATGGTAGAGTTGAAGTGATTAGAAGACTGTAGTGCACGGAGGCAGCGGATAGGAATCAGCTCACAGTCACGATGATTCAGTAGATGGTAGAAGTGGTATGGGGACCACAGTAGCAGAAGTGGTTTGGAAACCACAGAGGTAGAAGTGGTTTGGAAACCACAGGAATCAGCAGGGCTGAATAAACAAGGAAACACAGGAACACCTTCAGAGACTCATGGGGAATGAGACTCCAAGATCAGGCAACGTGGTGTTGACCACAGGTGCTTAATATAGGGAGGTTGCCTGATCTGCCAATTAAGTTAAAGGAACATACACTGAAGGTTTGGAAAGGGCTGCGCATGCGCAGTCCCTCAGGATAGAGGACGTCCACGGTTCCTAATAGTCCGGGAAGAAGCACTCACAGTCCGGTGAGTGACAACAACAACCCTCTGACCAACATTGCTGTGTGACAGATCATACAGCCTGCTTAATATTTTATACCTTTGCATTCTAGCTGGACCAATATGCAATATGATATAGCACTTACCCTTGTGTATCAAACTCCCATTGTCCCATTGATTATAAGCTTGTGAGCAGGGCCCTCTTAGCTCTCTGTCTGTATGTATTACCCAGTATTGTTTTATTAATGTTTGTTCCCAATTGTAAAGTGCTGAGGCATTTGCTGACGCTATATAAATACTAGAATGTACTGTACATGATATAATGAGATGCACCTGTTCAGCACCAAAAAACCCATAGAAGCTTCTTTAAAATGTTGGTAAACATGAACCTACAAAAACAAATTTTAAGACAACACATCCTTTAAAATTGAGTAATCTGCGCTACCTTCATCTGACCTGAGTGAACATACTTCATTACCATGCATTGCTACATTCTGTTCTAGCTAAATAGAGTATATTTTATATTCAGCTCAGGACCACACTTACACAAGGTGTTATTGAATGATGAGTAACTGACTTGTTAGGGAAAATAACAGGCCATAATATTGGTTCAGTAACAAAAGTACCAAGTGTGCTATAGCCCATAGCAACTGATCAGACATATGCTTTAATTAGTCTAATTTATATTGGATCAGTCAAAGCTTATTGCCGATTAGTTCATAAATGTACTTTTGCATTTATGTACACTTATCAAATTGCCTCCTCTATCTCTTTACTGTGCCTTTTTCTTTGTTTTTTTGTAAAATAATTATTTCAGAAGAGTGGCTATGTGGAAGCATAAAATTGCATCTGTTAAGTGGTTGCATGAAACATTATGAGAGGCAAGACGCTATAGGAATGTACAGATGGAGCAAATCTTGGCTGGACATCTGCCACGTCTCACTGAAATATATGCAGGGGCTGGGTTGGGTGGCAAGGGGGGATTTGCCTCCTGGGCCAGTTCCATAGTGGGCTACATTGGTCTGGGCCATCTTTTCTATTGAGCACGATGGGCAGCTGCCCGGGGGCCCCACGGGCAAGGGGGCCCCATAGGCACAGCTCTTAATGAGAATAAATAATCCTGCAAAAGAAAAAAACCTGCAAAAAAAACCTACAAGGGTCACTGAGCAAGTACATCTATCTATCTCTATCTCTATATACCTATATCTATATCTGTATCTGTTTACATCTATATATCTATATCTAGAGGCCCCGGTGCACTGCTTTGCCCGGGGACCCATAATGTTGTTAAGATGGCCCTGGTCTGGGTCATTGGGTCATCTGCATTTTTTCCCTTTAAAATGTTCTTAATAGGCTGCTGAGTTGAGTCTTGTTCCCCGGGCTATAATGTGCCAGCCCTCACCTGTATATATGTGCAGAAGCATGTCACATTAGTTTCTCTAAGTCACTTAGTCTTATATGTGAACGTGACACAGCAAGAGGCAGACAAGCAATGCCACTTTGTCTGTATTCCATGGAAAAATCAGGCATAGATAGATATACAGCACTTTAATCATAATGAAGAGGAAATACAGTACAGACAGTCACAGAGGATGAAAGAAGAAAAATCAATTTATTAACCAACATATTCTTGCATAATATCTCATAAAACAACCAGAGTTTTCACTTCATTTCAATTATTGTATATCAATTATAGGATTATTATTTTAAGTATTATTATCCTGTATTTATAAAGTGCTGACATATTATGCATCACTATACAATGAGATGATCCTGACACAAACAAATTACATACAATGACATGAAACATAAAATAAAGTTGGCTCTGCCCAAATTAGATTCTGTACGCCATTTTTAATATACCAATTTGGGTAGCATTTAGATTTTTTTTTTTATACTCTTGTTTTTGGTTGCTTACTCTTCTTACAGCAACTTACAATGCAGATAGTAATACTTATAATAATACAGATAGCAATAACAGATAAACACACTATTAGTGTCAGTCCTGTTATATTTATCACACCGTCATTTGCAGGGAGATTTGTTTTAGGTGGGACAGTTGTGGTTGGTGGAGATGTTGGAGCTGGTGTGGGAGGAATCACAAGAGCTGCCTGGGCTATGTTTGATACATCTGATTTCTGGGCCACTTTATCAATAGCAATTATAGCAAAATAAAGGATAGTGCCATCTTCAATAACAATATTTTGTGGTTTAAATGAAAACGTTTCTCTGGATCCAGCAGGCAGTGGAGTGAGTCTCGAGATATTGATTGGAGTTGATCCCTGAAAGTTGTTTCGCAGGTCAATGTGTTTGTTGCCCATTCTTAAGTCGTAGCTTGAAGCTGTAGATTAAGAAGTAAAATATATCATTTACCCCCTCAACTATACAAACATCATAAAATCTTATGCAAAAACCTTTTTATGTGAATTCTTAATATAATACAACTGTAATAGAACTATTATTATTGTTTATTTATAGTTAACCAGTATATTTGCAATACTGCACAGAGAATATTTAGTCATTCCCATCAGTCCCTGCCAGCCTCGGACTGGCCTGCCGGCCAGCCGGGCTGTAGACCGGTAGGCCCAGCCGCGATTAAGCCCCGCCCCCTCCGACATTGGGGCGGAGCTTGCAGGGAGCACCTCGTAGACGGTCGTCTGTGTAAGAAACACACTACCGCGCAGGCGCAGAGAGCCGTGCCTTGGCTCTCTGCGCCTGCGCGGTAGTGTTTTGTGAACTTCAGCAGGGGAGGAGGACGGAGTTTCTACCGCGGCTGTCTTCTTGTCACTAGCCGCGCCGCCCAGAGGAGCAGGATGCCGGAGCTTTTCAAGGTAAGGTAAGTGGCAAAAAGAGGGGTTACTATTACTACTCGTTTCCCACAGTGAATGAGGGTTACTTTTCACCTCTTTTTTTTCCCCCTCTTTGTACTGCAATCTGCAGGTACTGTTAAATTGCACACAGATAGCTGACTAGCATTCACCATAAGTGTGTACAATGCTCTGGATCTTAGGAAAAAGCTATAAAGGGTTAAGTAAAATCAGCAGTGATTAGACTCCTTTGTTGACATTTATTGTGGGAGTCTATTACATTCAGAATTTGTGGAGCAACAACCAATGTGAGGTCCAGAAGTAATGCGTAGCACCTCACTCCCTGCCAATCGAGGAGCCAGAATTGGGAGTGCCCAACCTGACCCAGAAGCCTCCACAGGAGGGGGATCCAGGTTAACCAGTACTAGCAAGAGGTTACGACTCATGCTGTACCAACAAGATGCAGAGGCTGCAAGGACCAGATATCTTTTTCCTCATTGCCTGTGAGCCTTGTATAAGCGTGTGCCCCAAAAACAGGCTGTCATTGGAGCAGGACTGCCTTGCTGGCTGTAAGAGGGGGAGAATGCTAGTAACCACAGGACTGTGCCCAGGGGTTGGCTAAAGAGAGACTGATAATTATAACGTATTCAGTTGTTATGGTATAATTGTTTAACCTTTTAATAAAAAGTACTATAGCTCCGTTGTGTTAAATAAACTTAAGTTTTCATTATTCAGATGTTTGCCTGGATGTGAAAATACCAGTGTACACAATTAATGAAAAACTTTTGTTTTATACATCACGGAAACATTATCATTGTAAAATTCTGTAGATGGTTTAGCCAAACAGTATTGTCACAAGGCTTAGCAAGAGAGTTCCCCTGCTTTGGTTCTATACACTGTTAAAAACACCACAACTCCTGGGAAACAATAAAGAATATATATGTATATATAGTGTGAATTGAGAGTACTATAGCTGCACAGAGAACACTAAATGCTGAGTTGGTTTGGGTCTATAGTTGAATGTGGGGCTGAGTGTGGGGAGGAGGCTGAGTGTGGGGAGGGGGGCTATCTATTAAATGTGAATATTAATTATTTAATGCTAGGAATGGTAGTGGGAAATGGCTGTATTAAACGTAAATGCTATTGATTTATTGCTGGGGCCGTTTGGAGGGAGGGTAATAGGTTTATTTATTAAATGGGAATACTATTAATTTAATGTTGGGGTTGGTTGGACGGAAATAGATCTATTTATCAAATGTGAGTGCTATTACTTTAATGTTGAGGCTGGAGAGAGGCCTAATTATTAAATGTGGGTGCTGTTGATTTAATGGCAGGGATGGTTGGCGTTTCTAAATGTACCAATTATTTTTTCCAAATAGGGCCCTCAACATTCCAGGATGCAGACAAGCCGCAACTAAAGAAACCAGCAGCCACAGGTGGTAAAAGTGACAACAACAGGTAGGACAGTCTGTCAAATGTTCTGAGTCTAGTGTAGGCTTGGCTAACCTGTGGTACTCCAGGTGTTGTGAAACTACAAGTCCCAGCATACCCTTCCAGCAATAAGCTGCTATATATTGGCAAAGCATGCTGGGACTTGTAGTTTCAAAACACCTGGAGTGCCACAGGTTAGCCAAACATGGTCTAGTGGGACAATCCTGATTTTTGGTGACTGTTCTGCCCAATCTAAGAGGCAGGTCAAGACTGTGTATTCTTTATACACACACTGCATTCTTTATATACTACACTAAGGTGCTAGCTGTCCTTTGTGGGCTGACCGCTCCCCCTCTAGTGTCTGGTCCCGCCTCTATGATGGCTGACCACACCACCTCTGGTGGGCCCCTAGTGTTGCATTCCCGGTGGGCCCTTCATGCCCCAGTCCGACACTGGTCCCTGCCCCATGGGCGCTTACAGGATAAATCTTCTACCACACAGGCACACACACTCGTATCCATTTATACCAGCAGCCAATTAAAAATCCTCCACACACATATAAGGCCCTGGTATGAATCAAGACAATGGCCCTAGTGCAGTGACATAGCAATGGTCACCATTGTGCCTCCCATATAATACTAGGAGGACTTCATAATAATAGTTCACTTATACTGAAGTCAACAGTATCCCTTTCAATTAAACAGAAATGTAATAATAATGTTTTCTCCACTGAGGCAGACTATCTGTCAATGAACGCTGAAATGAATGCATACATTTGTATCAGTCTTGTTGTCTTTGCAAAACAGCAATTGGTAGATTTGCTGACAAATTCTAAAGTTTAGTAACAATGTATACTCTTCATTCACCCTTGGGTCCACAAGATCCCCATCCCGACGCACATAAAATCAGGAGGCCCATTTACAAAGTGCATACAATGTTCAGCTCCAATAGCCTTGGTTTTGCCCACATGTTCCTGCTCACCAACTCACACCTACTCTGTCTCAAAATAAGCCTTCACAAGCTATAAATGCATCTATGTTTGCAGAGAAGTGTAAAAATATGAAAAGGCACACTGTGCAATGTATAAATATCACATCGAAGTCAAACCTCCTAAAACATTGGACCACCCTTTTATTAAATAAAGTTTTTTAGATTTTCTTCCTAAATGTTGAACTGATGGATTGAACCTGAGGGATATTAAAAGATGGGGTTTGTGTACATAATTATTCAGCCTCACTAAGGCTTAGCAAAGCACAGAGGTGGTAATGTCTATGTACAGGTCATAGAGGGGGCAGTATCAAAGGCAGGGCCGGTGCAAGGTCTGTAGGCGCCCTAGGCAAACTTTCAGCCTAGCGCCCCCCCCCCCCCCCTCTCCACCCTGGGTTCTCATCTAAAAAAAACCAAACAATTTATAATACCCAAAAAAGAAATAAATAAATATACTTACCGTTTTTGATGATCGGATGCAGGGAGGCTCTTCCTTAATGGCTGCCCACCGCTCCTCAGCTTCTTTCCAGAAAAAGGAGAGGGGTGGAGCAGCCTGTGCATGCTGGGAAGAGAGGGGGGCGCTGGGTAAACTTTACTCCTGACAGACAGGGGCAGAGCAGGCGGCGCCGGGTAAACATATGTCACCTGATCACTGACGTCAGTGATCAGGTGTGCAGCCCGGGCGCATCTGACAGCGGCGGCGGCGGACATTTAAAAAACAGCGGCGGCACCGCGCCGCCGCTGCACCTCTATCCCACATCTCTCCGCTGACTAGATTTTCAATCTAGTCAGCGGCAGCGGCGCCCTGCAGGACCCGGCGCCCTAGGCAATTGCCTAAGGTTGCCTAATGGGAGCCCCGGGCCTGATCAAAGGGATAGACTATATAAGAGCAAAGAGGAGTCAAGCAATGCTCTTGGGATCCAGACAAGCATCCCTCCCACCCATTCCCGAATGATGGATCTGGTATTCTCCTTGCCCAGGTTATGGTAATAGCCCAAGGCTGTGTGATTATAAGTGCATTAGTTCTGGTAACTGGTATGGGTGTGCTAGTCTAGGCTGGAAGTAGGATTGGCCACATAGTGTGCATCCCAGGTATGGTACAGCTGTGCTGGTCTAGTCCCGGAGGTAAAGGGCCACTTGGTGTGCAGGCGGAGGTATGGTACAGGTGAGCTGTTCTAGCCTCAGAGGTATTTTGAGCCACTGTATGTGTAAGCTCGTGGTATGGTACAGGTGTGCTGGTCTAGCCCTGGAGGTATGAAGAGCCATCTGGTGCGTGGGATCGATGCAGGGACTGGAGTCCTGAGGCTGGTGCAACTTTTGGAGATCACTGTAGAGGCGATAAGCAAGGTTGGTAAAGTGCACATGGATGGTAGTCCGGGGTTTGGAACCCATTCACTTCAATCAGTCGACTTAGGTTCAGTGCAAGTACAGCCCCTTTGGGCTGGCTTGCGGTGCATTGCAATTAGCCCGGAAGGGTTTGGGTTCCACAATGCCTGGGGATTATTATCCCAGTTTAAGGATACACTACAATGGTGCGCTTATTTAAAATGGTGGATAAATAAGGATGTCCCGAGGATTGGATTCGTGATGGGACATCCTGATTAGTATTAATCAGTAGCCAAGGCTGAGTACAGTGTTCTCCCTTCACCATATCAGTGCAGGGTTAATGCAATAAACAAAGTTAAATTGCCAACAAGTCGTGTGTTTTGTTATTACATAGCACTAGTGTTAAAGTTAAGGTAAAGCTTTATGGTTATGTTATCAGCTGTTATGCATTTTAATTTTTCTCTGAATATGGTTTAAATTAAATATGTATGCGAGTGAGAGAACTTTGGTAATATATGTATTGCATGTATCGCTTTCACGCACCCATTCCCTCCCACTGGCATATGCAGTCTTTTGCACAATCACTACCATATTGCTCCATAAACCTGCGCACTTTGGTGTAAATGTAGCTGCATTTCCACAAATTGAGGTACACATAACAATACAAAAGACAATTTTGCTTGGTCACAGGCTACATACAATGTGGCCATTCTCTTATGTAGACCAAGTTACCAGCATGGTCCTATACAGAAACCAAACGGCGATGTGAATGGAGAATTGTAATCACGCATTCAGACAAACACAACTAACCAGTAAGTTCACCATGGTCAGTACAGACATTGACAACCCCCAGACTGTAACTGGATGTCTTATCTCCCAGCGTAAGCCGCACCTCTTTGCCACTCTTCTATCTCAAACTAATGCCAACTTAGTACATCACTTTCAAAGATAGCAGCCATTACCCTTAAAAAGCTTCAACATCACTGCTATGATAAAGCTGGCAAGGCTAATTGAATTCTAGTCAATATATTTCACAAAAAACATCCCAGAAACTGATAAATATCAAACCCAACAGGACTTTATCACTTACAACTCATGTAAAATAGTCAATGAGTTCATGAGTACTGCAACCTGTTATACAATTGCCTAAATCTCTCCTGTCACCAGACAAATGAAGTAGCACTTAGACTCTTACATCTCCTCAAACCTAAACTTTTGTGTGAGAGCCATCCCACCTTAAATACTGATATCACTAGAGAGGAAGCACTACAAGAATTGAAAGCAATTAAATCTCTTATGTGGCCTCAGCACCTGACCACCTGGTTTCATACCTCCATTCTAAAAGAAATTCTCTAACATTGTGGTTTGTTTAACGTCATCCTAGTGGGGATAAATTGTGGCTCTGTCACAACCAGAGCTAATGTTGTGGTTATCCAAAAGCCCATTCATGTTTCCCACCTTATGTTCAATGGGCTTCTCAGGGATTTTCCTAAATCGGGTCTCCAACCTGTACCGCTAATTCATCAGCGACATTACAGTGAATGGCACAACATCCACAGCCTCTGCAATCTCCAATGGCTCGAGACAGGGCTGCCCCTCTTGTTTCTGATAATTTTCCCAATTATGGAGGGTCTAGCCATCAGAATTAGGTCAAATCACAATATTTCCGGAATTAACTCCAGGCAGTGTGAGCATAAAATTGACCTGTGTGCGAACAATGTCCTTCTGTCGCCAAACCAAAAGCATCCTTAACACGCATTTTGCAAATATAGAGTCTTCTGGTACTTTCTCGGGTTATAAAATTAACCCTATAGAAGTGAAAGTGCTAGAATTTTATATTCTGCTACCTATGAGTATTTATTACCAAACAACATCACCAACTATCAAACTAATTATCCTTTCTTGCTAACCAAGATTAGATCTGACCTCAATTCCTGGAAAAAAAACAAATAATTTCTTGGATACTCCTAAATTATTTTGTGAAAATGAGTGTTCCAACTAACTTTATTTTATTTTTTTCAAACTCTACCCATCCATTATACCTCTGTTGTGTATGGGCAAAATGTACGCCCAAATAAAGCTTTGTGCACTGCAATCTTTGACCCAAGGAGGGGGTTTTGGATATCTTGGATTTCAAAAAATATTACCAGGCTACACAATTAGTCCAGAATGCTCCACCTTCCTCTAAGATGTGACTTGCTTTGAAGCCAAAAACATCAAGGACCCAGCACTCTCTTTTCTTGCTCCCAGCATCTTCCAATTGTGAAAATACATCTTGTCATATTCCTATTGATTTGGGACTATGCCTGTAAACTTCACCCTCTCACACTCTTCCATTTGCCAATAGTAGCACACTAGAGCAGTCCTTATTTTCCACCTGGACAAAATGCACATGCCCAAATGTTTTCCCTTTCCAGAGCTACAGGAGAAATTTGCCATCCCTTCTAAAAATTTCTACCAATTATTACAGTTTAGACGCTTTTACCATTCAGTTAAATTAATGATGTACAGTAGCACACTCTCTATGTTTGGAACCATATGCATCTGTTGCACCTTCGCTAAAGTCCTAATTTCTACAATATGCACACCTCAATGAAGGATCCTCATGAACTAAAATGGGAATCAGTTCTTGCTAAAGGACAGAAGTGGTCACAAATCAGGGTCAACACAGTTACAGCTTTATATATTATGCTGCAAACTTCTATTCCAGTGGCACTATGTCCCCAAGAAAATTGCACTCTACCCCTACTACTTCAGGTATTGCTGGAGAGGTTGCTTTTTGCCTGGATCCTTTTTGCACATCTAGTGGAAATGTCCCAAACTATTGGTGTTCTGGAAAGAATTCATAGATTTTATTCACATATCTGCAGGTTGACGTCCCCTTATCCCCAATTTTTTTTTTCACCCGGCCCATTGTCCTTTTAGTTTCCCACCAGCATAAAAAGATAATTTGGCATTTAACCTTTGCCTCTACTTGCAACCTAGTGGCCGATTGGAAAGCCCCATGCCCTTTTTTTTATCATTTGGCCCTTTACAGACTCTGCAAACATATCATATGGAAAATAGGACTTGCATCATTAATAACTCATCTAAATTGTTCTGTAAAATGTGTGGGACTTATGGCATAATCTGAGGTTTCCCTCCCCATTATTTAAGCAGTCCCATGCACATCGAGTTCTGCTAGTAACTCTTCGGTTATTCCTCCCTACCTCCCCTCATGTTGGTAACTCAACACCCCTATTCCATCGCAGCCTTCCCTCCGTCCCTCAAACTCTCTTTCACCTATAACTGTAAAAAAAAACTAGTTAACTGTGCCTACATGACTTTGCTTGTCTGATGTTATTATTCATATATAGATAATTGTCTAAATATTTATATATTTGCAAATGCACTTTTTTTTGATATTGTATATATTTTGATATAGGAAATCTTTATTTCAGAGACCAGGGGAGAATATTTGTTTTTTCTTTTTTAACCTTGCTAGAGGAAATGCATTATTTCTGATGTATATATCTTATACAATAAGCCTTTGTTTAGAAAGTCTTTTGTATATCTTGATGTAAGAAGATGCCTTGTTTGGGGTTTTGCAACTTTTCTTGGGGAATTCTTTTCTTTGAAGGAAATGTATATTCTGCAACTGTTGGCAGAAAGCACCCCTGTTAATCACATGTTGATTAGACTTTTTGATGTGAGTGTCCAATACCCCTTAAGGGAAAGGAAGGGGTAATTAGACTTGATGTCAGATGTCCACTGTAAGATGCAGGAAATCACAGCAAGATTTTAGGATATCACAGATAAGCGTAAATATTGTTAGCTTTGCATTGCATGTAAATCCATGTTTGTGTAAGCAAATTGCATCCTGATTCTAAATGTAGCCTGTGACGCTGTGTCTAAAACTGTATAAAAAGAAAGCCCTTGTAAACTGAAATGTATGATTCTGATGTTCCATCTGACCTAACCACTGATAACTTTAATCAGTGGAACAGTCCTTGTCAGGACACTTGAGCGAAACAAACATCACTCTTTGCTTCAAGACCCTGCTTGACAACTTCTTCAATATTGCTTTAATCATGTGAAGTACAGATTAGATCCTAAATCTAATCCATCCTCCTGCTGTTTCTGAGGTTTGGACCCAGCTCTCCAGTAACACCACTCTGCCGCTACCCAACAGCTCTGGCCAGTGTGATAGGCCAGGGGGCATCCATCCACAGCACCCTGATCCATAATAAGCGGTCAGGGGTACCAGCCCAAGTGTACCAGCATGGGGGTACACCAGCAGCGACAGTTATCCAGAAGCAACGTGGTTCTAGACGCCATAAAGGAGTCCAGTGGTGGCAGCAGGCTCCTCCTACTGTGGCAGGAGGGGCGTATTCATAATAACAAAAGGGGGCTCTGGCAAAGCAAGCACAGCCAATTTCCAGCAACAACAGATGCCAAGCGTGGCATAGACGGTCCATCCTATTACATGCGTTTTAAAATATATTTTTTTACATGAAATATATAAATCAGGATGTTCTTAATGCATACTGTAAATAAAATACATTTTTATAGTTTCTCTTACTTGCAAACACATGTACTGTGCTATCTAGTGGCATGCACATGTCATGACAGCCATCACTATCACTTGGCACTTATACCTGTCCTGTTGCTAGTGCAAATCATACAACGAAAAAGACACATGATTAAGAGAAACCATAACTTGAATCAGCCACATCTGTGCTGGCACCCCCTTACTGTACATTGCTTACATCCGTCAGCCCCTTTCTACACTCATCCAAACATTCAAATCATAGACTCATAAATTCATTGGCTTAAGTCCTGTTCTGGCGTATGCGCACAACAATTTAATGCACTATACGCCACGCAAATGGACTTATGGCCGAAGTGAATCAGGCTCATAGCCTCCAGAACTGTACACAGTCATCAAGATTAGGTCTTTCCAATAACCTATGTGTGGAAAAATAACCTCAATCTTACTGCTACTATACCTGTTCCTATGCAAACAACTAAATTACTGGCTTTTCCTAATACTTGATTACACTGTTTGCTTACCTTCATATCATCGGAATCCATAAGTCCAAGGTTCCTTTCCTCTGTTGTGGCCACTATATCATTATTTATTCTATATTCTGCTTTCTGTTCACCACATGCATAATTCATACTTGCCAACTCTCCCGGAATGTCCGGGAGACTCCCGCATTTTGCGAGAGTCTCCCGGACTCCCGGGCGAGTGTGGCAATCTCCCGGAACTGCCTACTTCACTAGGAAATGCCCCACTTCCTAGTGAAGTGGGCAAAATTAGCTCCCAAACGCCGCGATTCCCGGTGAATCGCAGCGTTTGGCCCCGCTGTCAAATTACGCTTTTTGCATCATGACTTCATGGGGGTGGGTCCAAAATGACGAGCATTTTGGAGCCCCGCCCCCATCACGCCCACCTTCCATGACAGTCTCCCGGAAACCAACTATTCAAAGTTAGTAAGTATGGCATAATTTTTACATTTGAGTGTATTTAATATAACTTTCCAATATTTAAGTTCATTCTTCAAGTCTTTGTATCATCTGCAAAAAAAGGCATACCTTCCCTTGTAGATCCCAAGTAACATAACTAATGAAGACAATAAGCAGAAGAAGGATGAAATGAATTCTTTTCTGCTCCACTGGTTATTAACGCTTTAACTTGGCTTAATCTAGATCAGCTCTATCCACTGATTCACCCTGATCTATTGCTTTAGCTACCAAGTAAAATAAAACCAGTACATTTTGTACGACATGATCTTTCAGCAGCAAATCTGTGCGCCTTGGATATTGTAATTTACTTGACTCTAAACATTCAACAATTTAAAAAATAATATTTCTTAAGATACGTGCAACTCAATATCCAGCCGCAGAAAAATAAGTGTGCAGAAGACTGTGTTTTTGTAAACGTTGCCATTTTATATTTAACTCTAAGTCAGGCCCTGTATATGAACTCTATTATGTGGTTCTCATAGTCCTATTCCCCATTCACACTGTCTAAAAAACCCGGGTTTTTGCTGGGATGAGCTCCGACGACCCATGTCGATGCTCAGTGTGGAAGAAAATAAAAAAATAAAAATACAAATAAAAACAATTACATTATTCAGAACAATCATCTAATACAATTCCATCCAATTGTTCATTAAAAAAAAAGAAGGTGATAGGAACACTGCAAATCTATCCGTTTCAAGACAGCCTAGAGGGTACTCCAAGACAATCCCACAGATTGCATGGTGTTACAGATTGCAAGAAGGAAGATTATGACTGATATACACAGGCTTACTCACCACTTCCTTGGTCCAGATCATCACCAGTTGCTGTCCAGGATAACACTATGTTATCATTATTTATCTCTGCTTGTAAATCAGTTATTTTCTCTGGTTTATAGATGTCTGGTCGAACACCTGCAGGAATACCAGATACCACAAAAGAACCACCTGAAGCTGTTCTACTGAATTCTCCCAAGTTAAGATCATCATACTTAATTTCAGGACGTGGAGGGTTCATGTTAATATTGCCTACGAACAGATTAAAAATTATAGTGAATTATTTTATAAGGTATAGGTAAACTTATAAAGGATTTGACATTTAATTTGTTTAAATGAAACATGGACATTTATTCTGGACACATCTATATGTAACCCAGGATACAGTGGCTGGAATTACTGATAAATCTAGTAATACATTTATAAATATGCATATCTGCCAGTCTTCTGTCTCCCAGCAGCAAGAGTTGAGTCTGCTAATCAGAACTGCCAGAGTTAAGGAAGACAGTTAATGGTTAGAGGAGTGACTCTGACAGGAAGGCTGAGGAAGTGAACAGATATGAGATTGGATATATGTGAGAGAACTCTAAAGAAAGGAAATTAATCATACCAGAAGAGAGGGAGAGTCCATGGCTAGTCAAAGTGTTAGAGGATATTAAAGACTGAGAGGACCACAAAAAGCTATGGATACAAATAAGTTTGCTTCTATCACATTTTACACACACCAAGAGTGTGGCACAGTTAAATTGGATGCAATCTGTTGTTTAATACAAGGATCACAGACAGCCAACAGTAGCACACAGAGAGAGAGTTTCTAGAATATTTATTTTATTACTTAAAGCATCCTGCCTAAGGGACAACTTGTCACTTCAGTTACCATTGCAACCAACAGTTCTATATGTGCACCAATGGAAAAGGACAAATTGAGCTGTGTTATTATCATTATTACTAAAGTTTATGGTGTGATTGGGGGTGTGTGAAGTGTAAATGCCGTGGGGTGTATAGCATACTTGCCAACTTTTTCAGATGGCTTCCCGGGAGCTACGGGAGGGAGGTGGGCGTGTAGGGGGCGGGGCTCCAGAAATTGCGTCATTTTAGCCCCGCCCCGTGATGTAATGGCGCAAATCGCGTCATTTTACAGCAGGGGGCGGGGCCAAATGCTGCGATTCCCGGTGAATCGCGGCGTTTGAACAAAATCAGGGAGATTGCCACACTCTCCCGGGAGTCCGGGAGACTCTCGCGAAATGCGGGAGTCTCCCGGATATTCCGGGAGAGTTGGCAAGTATGGTGTATAGTGAGCGGGAAGGGTATTCCATTTCTTTGTTAGAACTGTATGAGGTACATTGTTAATGAACTCCTTATAATATTAGGGGGGAGAATAACTCATGTATAAGTGTTGCGGAGTATTGTTGCTTAATAGTATTATTATTGAATGCTACTATTGTATTCAGTAGTATTGCATGATTCCAACTGTGTTATCACACAATTGTTTGTTATATATTTTCTTTTACAAGACCTCAAGTTACTGCCCCACATTAGAGATAATTATTCAATAAAAATATTAAGGTGGAATTAGAATAATAGAAACTTAGTTTTCATGTGTCTGCTACTGAATGTAAATGACATTCAATCTGGTTTTGGGGCGGGGGATTCCTGAGTCAATCCCTGGTGGGATGAACCAGTCCATTAACACAATCAAGACTCAGGTGGAAGCACCACTAACGACCCAGAAGTGTGAGAAGTCTCATTGGTTCATTTACCACCACTAACCCTCTGTATAATAGAGAGTGTGAGGGGGTGTTACATATACACTAGATTTAAACTTGTACATATGTTAAGATGTGTGAAACTCAAAATACAGACGTGGAAGTATATGTGTGTAGTTGCATCTTTGCTCATAAATAATGGAGCATTTTTACATTCACCTCTAGATCAGACCTATTTTGTTGGGGACTCTGTTCCTTTCACTATCTAATGCACAGCTTGTGACGATCTGATTATCTTTATTTTCCTACATGTATGTGGTCATCAACTGACAGCACGTTTGGAAACCCATTGGGAATCAGCCATTTAGCATGACTGTTGAACAGTCAAATCTGCCTAGTTTGGCCATCCACAGATCTTAGCTACCTTAAAACTCTAACAAACCCCCATTATTGTAAGCTCACACACACTCCTTATATCGTTTCTGAATTGTCAACAGAGTTGCCTTTTATTTGTAGTACAGTGAAAAACAACACATTGTGATAGTGGGATAATGCGGAGCCCCATTCACACAGCAATCTTGCACAATCAGATTTAAATTGGTCACAAATAGTTGACAAATTGACCATGTGTGTGGTCACTTTTAGGTACTAATAAGATACCAAAGGCTGCTAATCAATGTATAAACATTTTTTTTCAACAATAAAATATTGAAAGCTGTATACAAAATTTTATGCACATTACATACATAACAATTATACATTCCTTAAAGTTATTTTAACTATAACATATACACAGCTTAAAAGATATCATCACTTTAAAAGGTAATAATGGAAAGGAAAGGGTTGTTTACCATTTACTATAAAACCTGGAATGTAGAGGGCCCGATTTTTGGGCTGTACCAAGCGACTTTTACCCTTACTTTCCACACGTACTTTTAAACCATATCTTCCATTTGCTGAAAATTGTATGAAGTATTTTGAATAAATCCCATCATCCTTAAGATTATCAGGACCTGATAAACAATTAAAAATTGATGAAAATATTAACTTTTAACTGTTTGTATTAGGGTTTCAAATTCATTGCTTATAATACATGACACATAACATAATGAAAGCATTGGATAACATAGTGAAGAAATATGCATTTAATACTCAGCACTTCATTTGAAGATAACAAAGAACTAGAACTTTAAAAAAAACAAACAAACAAAAAAACAGTTAAGCATTGTTTTAACATTTTGTATGGAGCCAAAAGGGATCTCAGAACTGTCTCTCTGTGCATTAAAGACTGAATTAAGGTCTAACTGTACTAATCTAATTCTGGTTTATTTAACTGTGGAAGCTGACTTCCATCACCCCATCTTGAAAGTATTTTAATGGGATCTAACCCTTTATTCCAACCCCCCAAATGGAAGGGGAATGGCAGTGATTTAGCCAGGGTTTCTAGTGTACTAACCCTTAAAATTATGCATGTAAACAAACAATAATATATTCCAACCCCAACCGATGTACCACATTTCATGCCAAGGGCAGTGCTTGAAACCTTGGGACAAGATTATGTCATAGATTCTATTTAGCTTTTCAGGTATTAAATACCATTATTGCATCGTAAGAATCTCCTAGTTGAGGTTATGCAACTGGTAAGATCAGCAATAATCAATCAATGTAAAGTAAACATGAAACTGTTTATATATTTGGCCTGATTCAGAGTGAGACATATTTCAGATTATGTAGCAGCTTTCCCACTAGCGTGCTCTGAAAATGAATGCATGCAACTACTTAAATTCAGACCTGCAACTTTTTGGCGCTTATGCACAAAGTGGCGGACGGGGGAAGGAATGGTTGTTGTAACCTAGGCAATGTACAGTCAGGGCAAGATTAAGAGCCACATGGGCCTGGAGCTGAAAATTATGAAGGTCTTTGCGGAAACCACGCTGTAAGTTTGGATTTGAGCAAATAATACACAAGGATTTTTGCATTTCATTGCCTCTTTTTGCATACTGAACTGTCCTCTTGTTGAGTTAGCTATTGTAATTTGTGTTCATATGCATTTGCTAACATATGCTATTATATTCCATGCATAGTTTAGGCTATTGGTTATATGTTAGACAGATTTGTTCTTAAATGTCACCTAAAGAAATAGTAACTTTGGAATAAGACAGAACAAGAGGTCTGAGCTACTCAATGAGTGTAAACAAACTCCATATCATCCACTTAATCATCAGGCCAACAAGGTCATTACATAATAGTACCTTGGCCCAGACTCCTACTCACCCTCTCCCCAGGAAACCAATGAACCTCAGTCAGCAGGGGGAGGATACTCCAGGCACTGTCCTATCCTGGTTCTCATCCTACCTATCTAATCGCTCTTTCAGTGTTAATTTCTCTGGATCCACCTCTGCTCCGCTTCCTTTATCAGTTGGAGTACCACAAGGCTCAGTCCTAGGTCCTCTGCTATTCTCTATCTACACCACTTCTCTTGGAAAACTAATAAGCACCTTTGGATTTCAGTATCATCTCTATTTGGATGATACACAAATTTATCTATCCTCTCCTGATCTTTCACCATCTGTGTTGTCTCGCGTTACTGACTGTCTTTCTGCCATTTCATCTTGGATGTCTTCTCGCCAACTCAAACTCAATCTCTCAAAAACTGAATTAATAATATTCCCACCCAAAAACAGAAGCTTCCTGCCTGACATTTCTATTTCTGTTGATAACATGACCATAAATCCCACCCCTCAAGCTCGTTGCCTAGGTGTAATCCTTGATTCACAACTGTCGTTGATTCCCCACAGCAACTCTATATCTAAATCATGTTACATACACCTAAAGAACATTTCCAGAATACGCACATATCTGACACAAGACACCGCAAAAACATTAATTCATGCACTCATCATCTCCCGCATCGACTATTGCAATTCCCTCCTTACTGGTCTCCCAAGGTCAGACTTAAACCCCTACAATCTATTTTGCATGCAGCGGCTAGATTGATTTTCTTTACAAACCGTTATTCCTCTGCTGAGCCACTCTGTCAGTCTCTACATTGGCTGCCTGTATTTCAACGAATCCAATATAAAATTATTCTACTAACATACAAGGCCATCAACAAAACTGCACCGACATACATTTGCTCACTTGTCTCGAAATATCTCCATTCTCGACACCTCCGTTCTGCACATCATCTACGTCTCTCCTCCACTCTCATCACATCCTCCCATTCTCGGTTACAGGATTTTTTTCGGGCTGCACCCACTTTGTGGAATTCCCTCCCACGCACAGTAAGACTTTCCTCTAGTCTTCAAACCTTCAAGCGTTCACTGAAAACCCACCTCTTCAGACAAGGTTATGATATTCCTCAACCATCATCTTAATTTCCCTAGATTACCCTATTACCATCCTCTACACTGCTAATGCAAGACAACAACCCTCTGACCAACATTGCCACACACACAGCACACTCAATACTTTTACCTTTGCAGTCTAACTGGTCCATTGTGCAATATGATGTAGCACATGCCCTTGTGTTTCTAACTCCCATTGTCCCATAGATTGTAAGCTTTCGAGCAGGGTTCTCTTACCTCTCTGTCTGTATGTATTACCCAGTATTGTCTTATGAATGTTTGTTCCCAATTGTAAAGCGCTACGGAATTTGCTGGCGCTATATAAATAAAAGTTGATGATGATGATGATGAGTAGTCCTATCATCATACCACCTGTCACAAGCTAGCTACTGCTCTAATACGCTGCCCCCCATTAGCTTCATAGACATGGGAATAATAAGGGAAAGATAACCTGTGCCTTTCAGTTGTAAATCGAGATCTTGTTTTCGTGGCCACTAGGAACTGTGCTTCCATAACATGAATATGCTGGGCTTGTAAGGAATTATTTTGCCTTGTATCTGTACATTGACTTGGTTGATCTGCTGAATAAACCACACATTGGTTGCAACAATTTGCCTAGGTCATTTTCAAAGAATCCACCAGGATGCATGGTCCTTACATTTGGCGGCAGCTACAGTGGGATCAACTAGTGCACAACCTTATGCAGACACTCAGAACCAACAATGTCAATAAGGAACAGCACAGGAGAAATGACTGGACTAGAACAGAAGTACAAAATGATGCAAAAAAGACACTTACAGGAAATTTCTGAAGGCAGAGAAATTGCGGTCCAGAAGGTGACACAAAATATGTGTTGGTAGCCAAGCAGCTTCAATGACAGTGAGAGCATTTGACGGGTCAATCTAAGGAGGTAATGGAGGAAATGTCAGATACAGTGGATGCCCCAGAGAATGCATCTGGGAGCAGTTCAAACTCAGGGCAATCCTTTATGACGCAAGCTGAACTGATGGAGGCTATAGTTAAGGCCCTGGGAACAAACACTAAGGATCACGAAAAGGGCCTGCATAATGGAAGCAGCACTACATGTTCCCGTGCGATTATCACAGAGGACTCCAGAACCAATGGAGACTGTCAACAGGTCAACCTCGTTTAGAATATCAGGATGTGCCAACCTTTACTGAAATTACAACAGACATTGACACACATCTACAAGTTTTGGAGAACATAATGGTGGTCCATGGTATCAAAAAGGAAGACTAGCCATGTTATTTGGGTCATAATCTAACTGTTCAGATGGGAGAATTGAGCCCAGATGCCACAACTGCAACGACTAAGTGGAACAATCTGATCCTATCCGGTTGAATTACGGCTGAGGAAATGTTATCACTGTGGTCATTTGGTTCACATTCAGAGGTACTGTCCTAGCAGTCACGGGCCAGCTCTAGGTCCTCGGGCTGGTCCCCCATGGTTGGCTTGCTGTGAGCATGTGTTTGAGTACGCTGTTGAGGCAGACAACTACCCTGACACGCCAGAGGCTGAGGAAGTAACATATCAATTTGAGACGATTGCGGGGGCAGGGAGGGTAGCTCCGCCAATATGCGTACCCATCTCCAGGCTGTATGGGTGATAAGACAAAAGTGCTGAGGGATTCGGTCGCATCTATCACCTTGTTTCACTCTGGCTTGGTCCCAAGGTGTACTCTTTAAGTGAAGAATTTGCATCTCTACTATTGATGGGGAATTAAAGGACATACCTATGGCAGGAATTTGGCTGGTTTGGGAACACGGTAGGGTCTCCCTGTGGATGTGGTGTTGGGAAATGTTTTTCTCCATGGGAACTATGCGAACGCTGTGACTCACAGCCAAACTTGAGCTTTCCACTTAAATCCCAGCCATATCTCCAGACCAGCACCAGAAGTCTTAGATGTGTTACCAACCGCTGCTTCTGAATCGTCGCCGGTAAGTACACCTGATGTAAACCTGACTTTGATACAAGGGGACTTGGGGATGGTGGACCATCCAGAATTTAGACATGCCCAATGGACCCTTCCTTGGCAGGCGTATGCAGGCAAGCTGACCAAACCCTTGGTGAAGGATAGCAGGCTCAGATAGTGTGGAAGAATGATTTGTTGTACCAGGTAGCTAAGGCACCAGCTGTAGGTGAGGCTCACAAGCAGTTAGTGGTGCCCAAGAACACAGATCCCAGTTACTAGCACTAGTACATCACATCTCGGTAGTTGGACATTTGTGAGTTAAGAAAAACAGAGACTAATTATTGCGCAGGTTCTACTGGACAGGCTTGTCTGCTTATTTGCTTAAATATTTTAACTCCAGCGAAGTATGTCAGAGACTTGGTGAAGCCCCTAGCAAAGTCCTGTTAATGTCTATGCCTGTCATTCGGCAGCCTTTCAGAAGAGTAGCCATGGAAATTGTGGGTCCTCTTCCAAAACATAGCCATTCCAGGAAATTATTTATTCTAACCGTAGTTGTTTATGCAACCCATTATCCTGAAGCAGTGGCCTTAACCCTCCCCAAAGCAGAACACATTGCTCAGGCCCTCATGGACATTTTTAGCCTGGTAGGGTTACCAGAGAAAGTTGTCAGTGAACAGGGAGTGCAGTTCCAGGGTGAACTCATGCAAACCATATGGGGAAAATTCAGAGTAAAACTGATGCTTACCACACCATACGACCCACAGACAAATGGTTTGTGTGAGAGATTCCTTGAAGAAATTACTAGAAGCATATGTCCACTCGGAGGGGGTTGACTGGGAGAAAGCTTTGCAGCAACTATTGTTTGCTTATCGGGAAGTGCCACAAGCTTTTACCAGTTTCTCCCCACTTGAGTTGCTATATGGTTGCAGAGTACGAGGAACCGTAGACCGTATTTCGGGAGAGTTGGGAGGGAGAATTCCAGGAATGCCAAGAGCTGATACTTGAATATGTAGCCAAGTTATGGGACAGGTTTAAGAGGCTCATGACCCTCAACAGAGGTATCTTGGAAGTAGTCCAAACACGAAAAAGACAGCAGTATGATAGACATGCCATGCACCAAAATTTAACTATAGGACAACAGGTTATGGCAATGGTATCCACTAGGAAAAATAATTTACAAGATACCTAGGTTTGCCCATTTACAGTAAGCCAGAGACAGGGGGAGATAAATTATGTTGTGAAGTTAGACGCAGCTGTTAATAATTCAAGAAATTACCACATTAACCTACTAAGAGCGTATTTCAACCAGGAGGTAGGGGCTTTGGCAATAGGCTGTCCACCTCTGGACCACCCGAGAAGTACAATATTCCTGATTTGCGAGCATAGGCCCAAAAAGACATATGGGTGGAGGTTTTACATTTAGTATAAAAGTTGGAGGAAATACAAACCACCCAGATGAGAGATGTGTTCATCATCATCATCATTACCCTCATCATTTATTTATATAACGCCACGAATTCTGAAGAACTCACTCACATTGGTCCCTGCCCCAATAGAGCTTATAGTCTAAAGTCCCTAACACCCACACAGACAGACTAGGGTCACTTTAATAGCAGTCAATTAACCTACTAGTATGTTTTTGGATTGTGGGAAGAAACAGGAGGGCCTAGAGGAAACCCATCCAAATATGGGAAGCATATGCAAACTC
The DNA here is from genome assembly GCF_038048845.1 of Mixophyes fleayi. NCBI lineage: Eukaryota > Metazoa > Chordata > Amphibia > Anura > Limnodynastidae > Mixophyes > Mixophyes fleayi. The sequence goes on from NC_134409.1 coordinate 42,435,366, forward strand.
CACACAGATAAGGTCATGAACAGGAATCAAACTCATGACCCCAGTGGTGTGAGGCAGAAGTACTAACTAAGTGCTGAACCAGGATGGAGAAGATGGTCAAAAACACCCTGTAACATATCTGTCCTGAAAACTGGTGGCTAAGGAAATTGCATATTCCACCAATGAAAAAGAGTGTTTGGCCACTCAAAAAGTTGGTTATATTGCTGAGAGTTCTCAGTTATTACTGACCATAACTCTCTCAGCTGCATCAACTGGACCACAGGAGAAAATGAGCGGCTACTGTGATGGAGTCTAGCTCTGCAAATATATAAATTTTCTATTTTCTGTATATAAAACGTATATTAATCAAATTACTGAGGAGTAATTAATATCAGTATAGACAGGAGACTTCACATTGCATCCTCAAGGGGAAATAACAGGTATGTACTGAAATAAAACATTCAGGTATTATACATTTATGCTTAATACTTTGCCCAGTACTAGTGACATACAATACAGAGAGCATCCTATTGACCAATATATAAGTCAGAGAGCATCCAAGTTACAGCCATAAAATACAGAGAGCATTCTAGGGACTTATATATATTGCAATGAGCATTCTATTGACCACCATAAAATACAAAAAGCATCTAAGTGACCACATTACAATGAAAAGAGCACTGCGCCATGACTCCTGTAGGGAAAGCACTATGGTCCTTGTTCTTCCTAATACTACACCCATTCCACACTCTCTGATAACCTCACGGCCCCCAAACTCCTTCATGTCACTATAGAGATAGAAGGCCTTATTCATTAAGGAAAGTAAGGCAAAAAATGAGTTTTCTCCCATGTTACAATGCAAGGGCTGCTAATTAGTTTATTATTTTGCATATAAGATAAATACTGGCTGTTTTTTACTGTAGCACAAAAATACTTGATAGCTGAATTTGTACACTGAAATTTGAAGTTGATATAGAACATGTCTTACCCTAATTATAAATCTGCCATCACATTTTAAATTTGCCTCCCCCTCCAATGCAACATGGTTTGCCAAGGTGCAACGTTACTCACATTTTTTTCTTTAATTTCCTTAATTAATCAGGCCCAGAGTGTATAATATGGCTCCCTGTAGGGTGCATTCTCAAGTTCATTGTACTTCTCAGAAGCAAAAACTGCTCATAGCTAATTAGACATGAAATTAACTTTTAAATGTAATACAGCAGCAGTTTGAACTTTCCACTGCTAATTCATTGAACCCCAAGGTGTCTGTGTCTTGAGTAGTCAGTCATCTGCTGGTAACAGAAAAATACACAATCCTACAGTCCTACAGTCTAAGTGTCCACCAAGAAGTGGCCTAGTGCCTGGCCTATTAGTGGTCGACGGCGGTCTGTCTGTGGACCTATCTGCAATGGGGGGCCTGGGATTGCAGCTCCTTCAGGCCCATTGTTAATCGGGCCCTGTGTACAGTGTTCGAGCAACTGCTGGGGCATAGTCACAGATACAGCTGAAAAAGGGGCAATTGTAAGTAGAAGTTGATGATAATGATGACAAACATTTGAATTGGTGAACAGCGTGTAATTAGAGGTTAGTGAATGACAGTGCCGTAACTAGACATTTTAGTGCCCTGGGTGAGACAGGGCATCGGCGCCCCCCATCTAAGTGGGCGTGACATGTGTCAAATGGGTGTGGCCAACCTAATGTGGGGGTGTGGCTAGCACTTTACTGAAAGAATTCTGTTACACATATTTGCAAATACATTTTATATATATATATATATATATATATAGTGGTGCTATTCAAATATATTAACAACCGGTTCTCTGCCCTAATGACCATTTAAAGTATGCAAAAATATGTACCGAAAGGTATTCTAATATTTCATGCACTTAATACTCAAATAAGAACAGTAAAAGAGATACACAAAACTAGATTCACCCCAAGATCAATTGTTATATGGTGAGATCGCCCCAAGATCGTGTATTTTGCAAAACATCACCCGGAACAGCAGGTCCATAAATGTATCAGTTACTGTGAGTCCTATCTCCCAGAAGAGCCACTCTGCAGATCTGAGACTAACACCAGTAGGACATATATACAACATTACATGGAGCTCACACACAACAATACAATCGCACACAGACGACACATTTAATTCCCACTCTTGTTCTGTCTTGTTATAATTTCAGTTAGGTTTAGGAAACATAATCCAATCCTCTATTGTCTGCACTCTGCAAGTTTCCACTTTAGGAGCAGCATCTGTATCTTGTCATATTTCTCCTTCCCAAAAACTTACAATCTACATAAACAAGGCTTAACGTGGGGACAGTGCTCTTGACCGTTGGTGACACTTTTATGGTCATATCAAATATTTTTGGGTATCCCCTAACAGCTTATGAAATAAATGAACTTTTACCTCCTGTAGCCCAAAGTGGACCATTTTTAGCTCCTGGGCCTGGATTCCATTTATGTGATAAACGATATCAGTAGCTGAGACATAAGATGTGAATTTGAGTGAAATCCATGGTTTAATAAGAACTAGTTTGTGGCTGCAAAATGCCAGCGTGACGTATAAGTAATGAGGAACATTGTTCAGAATTAGCTTCACAATCCTTCACCTTGTGACCTGTGTGTGCCAGACGCTGTGGCTTCTGTCAGACCCAAATGTCGCGCACAATGTCAGAATGAGCAGTGACCACTAACAAACATCCCTTCTGTGGAATTATCAGGGAGAGCGCTTTTACTTACTTCCGCAGTGGAACGCATTACACTGACAGGAAGCTCAGGCATTTGGAACGCAAGTTTGCGTTCCAAATGCCGAACTTCCTGTCAGTGGAACGCACATGCGTTCCACTGCAGAAGTCAAAGGATGTACATATAGAGCTAGGTAGCGGGCGGCTGCTGCGCCACTTTGGGCTTGCGCCCTGGGCGACGGCACCGCCCACACCACCCTAGTTACGGCTCTGGTGAATGATTCACATATGTTTATTGAGACTTTAGTAGTTGCTCAGCCATAGATTAGAATTTGCAGTGTGTTGTAGCAAAGATAATTTTTCCTTGTGCCCATGTCAGAAAGTTTTTCTTCATGTACTAGGTAGTTTATTGAAGTTTAAAGGGTGCTTCATAGCAATTGCATTCATAACATTAAATGAAAGGTTTTGCACATGTTAGCAAGTTGGACGAAAGTGTCTGAAGGGTGTGCATGTTGTCAAGCGGATGCATCTGCTACTCATTCAGACCTAGACATATCTTCAACTTTGAATATAGTGTACATACGCATACACTTGCATGCAAATTATTCAATAGCAATTTATGCTTACACTTGTGTTCCACCCCTAATCAGGCACATAGTCTTATTTTTCAGTTGTGGAACACTTTCATTCTCACTTGTTTATACAAACATAACTCTTTTATATTCCACAACTCATCATGCATCCTATTGTTTTTAGTTATCTTTAATTATTCTCAAAATTATTTTTATTTTCTAAATACACCTTTTCTAAATCTTGATATGATTTCTTGTGTCATCTCAATATTCATAGCAATATTCATGGATTGTTTTTTGCAAATTTACTCTTGTTTGAATGTATGAAACCATTTTCTATGAATTTCATACTACTGTATTGCAAAATATGTTCTAGTTAAATTATGTGCTCATAAGAACTCAAGTAGTTACCTGCTCCATTATCCAGAAGTTCTATGCTTACTGTTGGTCCACTCACTGGTTCAATGATTGCTGTGACTTTTGCTCCCATGACAGGTGTCAGCCCCTGACTCACTGAGGCATAGATAATCATTGGGTTGGGGTATTGGTTTGTGTCTTGGCTCATATGAGCATTTACAAGAATTGGAGAAAGATTTTCATCTGCAGCCTTGGAATTGACCACTATACCTAAGACTTGAACTGATGTAACTGTATTAAGAAGATTGTAATGCCAGGGCCCTCTCTGAAATAGAAAAATACAATTATTACTGCATTTAGCAAAGTATGGAACATTAATATATATTGCATATTAATATAATGTATCAGGCTCAGTAAATTTAAGACACAACTGAAATTTAAATATCCCAGGAAGAGTTCTAAAACTTGATTGCAATGTCAAACCACACACCACTAAATATTTTCTTAATGAATTACACATGAAAAACAGTCAATAACTGATAACATAAGAATTCAGCCATTTTTCAAAGATACAGCTAAATGAACCCTGGTGCAATCTATCAACTTTAGAGGCCAAACTGGAGCTACAACATGAAGATCAAAGAACATTCAACGGAAATGCAAGAAATAGTTATTAAAAGTGAAATTATATAAGAAGATTCCAAAGACATTTAATATCCCCCAGAGTACCACCAAGTCCATCATTGAGAAATAGAGACAAATGACACAACTAAGGACAGGTAATTTTTTAAAAAAACTGAGCATTCATAGCAGAAGTTCACTTGCATGTGAGACCATCAAGAGGACTATAGCAACTCTTATACAGTCAAAGTCTTTCGTGAGAGATTGAAGAAACTGGCTTCTTCCCAAACTTGAGTTTAGTTGGACAGTATTACCACAAACCAAGAGGGAAAAATAAAGTATTCTGTTCAGGTGCACTCTGGAGGCCAATTTTATTAATAAAAAACATTTTATTAATTTGTTTATTAAATCAAATGTATATTTATATCACCAATGTACTCCAAAGCTTAGAGAAATAGCTAAAAATTGTGTGTAACTACATGTGAATAAACTGTCTAAAATTTTAAATAAAATTTGTCTACTTAATAACATTTCATTCTAATATTTCACTGATTTTAAGCTAAGATAACAATATATTTCTAGAAGTGTGGCACAGGACCACTAAGGTTTACTCCCCAATGCTAAACTGTAATATATTTTTGTCTGGGAAGAGTCATGCAGACCCAATTTTATCATTAATAAATCCAATACAAATTTAGCTGTCTACAGTTACCGAGCAGAGATAGATGGACAATTTGAGCTGATATGTATTTCTTCTCATTCCCTGATAGACAGACAGCATGCTTGGAATTCTGGTGTGCCCTTCCTTCTCCAAATTATGAATATGGGTTTGATTACCAATTATATTGTTTGCAAGGGTTATATTGTCTATATAAATTCTGCAAGCCATCATGTGGGGGGTTCCTTGTAGTCTCGTCAGGTGCCAATGACCACTCCAGAACCAGGATGTAGCTCACTCTTGGGGGCATTTTATTCTGCTCAGTTCCCTCTATGGGTGACAATGTTATCTTGTAGTCATTGTGTCTGCAGAGATATAATATAATATATAAACAAAGTCCAGTATTTCTGACCTCACATTTACACCTTGAGGGAGGTCATTAACCCTGTGAGAGTATGCTTTGCTTGAAGTCATTGGCATTGCACCCTAGCCTGCACATTGGATTAATTTTATATACAGTATTGACAATGTAGTTGGTTATGGCGATGCAGTCCTTTATGATTATGCTTTGTTCACTACAGTTATGTTGTTTCATGCACAGTATTTGCACTGCAGACTCTTATGGTTATGCTTAATTTACTGAAGTGATCCCCCACCCTTGCTTTTCACTACACTTCCCCATATTATCTCCCTGATTGTAGGAGACCTGTTAGCTACCTAGTATTGCTGGACATGCTAAAAGCCAAAGATGGGTGTGTGAGGTTCTTCACTTGTCTCTCTGTTTTTCAATTTCCTTTTCTGGGTTTTTGTCTGTCTAGAGTCCCCGTTCCTCCCATTTTTTCTAATGCCACTGTTTATATCTGCTAACATTTGTTGGTTTCTTTCCTGCCTTTACAAACCACTGAATTCAGCTGTATATTTGGGAACTGGGACACTCATACATCCATTGGGCTGTGTTATATAGGGCAACAGGGGACACCTCTTCTTTCCTGAGGTCAGTAGTGGTCTCTTGGATAGGTCAGAGGGGTTTATGGTGGACTGGGGTTAGGGGGCTCCTGATTGCTTAAATATCTTGAAGAGGGGTCCCCCATATATTGCTGATTCATTTGTGGGGGGAATGATATGAGCCAATATACATCTGTGGACCTGATATTGTTGATACAATCAAATCTAGCATGTGTCCATGTCTCCTGCCCTTCTTCTTCTTCTTCTCTGCTGGTCCGATGTAGTGCCTAGGAGGGTCTGGCGTTTCTTCCTTGAAAGATGTGTAAGGGACAAGGTTTGGAAGAAAGTGAATTCTGTGGTGTCCCAGTTCATGTGATCTTTAGGTGGCTTGCGGATTGAGTGCTCGTATAAAAGACTCCATGGCCCCTTCCTCTATAGGCGGGATGAAGTTTACCTGAATGATGAGGGCATGGCCCTGCTATAGGAGACATTTAAAGAAGTTTGGCAACAGTAAGTGTAGATATGGTGGTGAGCCTCGAGTCTCGAGGATCAGGATATGGCTGCAAAACGCAATGCAGTTGACGGCCATTGGTTGGGCGCACATTACGGTGATTGGCATGCTGAACCCACCTCTCTTCGATGAGTCAGCTATATTCTCAGTGCAAGTACTGCCCCTGTGGGTTGGCTTGTGGTTGAGCTCCTTTCAGGCCAGAAGGGTTGCAGGTTCATGGAGTTCTCGCAGGTGAGTGTCCCAGTGAGGTAGATATGTGCTTCCGGGTTGCTGTTTGGTTGTCCATCCCCATTTTTCAGATGTCTCATGGGTAAAATGCTGGTTGCCTGGCATGTGTCATACTGACTGCTCTTTTCTCTACACTATATTTTGTTTGCAAAATAAACTACTTTTATTATTGCCACAATAATGTCTTGTGTCAATTATTCAAATAATTCAATTATTCAAAGAAGTTAAAGAAGTTATTAAGATGTTTAAGTGGAGTCCCACCCCCCCCCCCCCCACAAGAAAAAAAAAATATGTCCCGATTCTGAGCATGCGCAATGTGATTTTGCATATCAAATGCTCAAAATCAGCAGATGTGACTGTATGAATCAGCCATGCGTGTGCACCCCTCCTAACATTTAGCATTAAAAACTTTCTCAAAAGATAGAACACCGTCCATAGGGGTTCAAAGGTCTTATAAATTGAACAATAGCCAATGCTCCTAATAGTGAATGACAACCTACCTGGCCAATCAGAATGAAGGTGGATAAAAACAATTGGTTCTCAGTTTCAAAACAAACCACCAGGCTTTAGTCTATCCAATCAAATTAAATGCAAGTTTACACTACAAAATTACTCAGTCACACTAGTAGATTAATTATAAATGGTCACAGCTCCTTTTTTATTTCAATATCTGAATTTAATATGCAAATGCCAACTAATCATCGAACAAAAGCTAGTGCTCTAAACCAATATTGTGATTCTCTTCATGCTTATCTCTTATATTTTATATTGTTTTATATTACTATTAGAGATTAGTAATTTGTTTAAATAATCATAATTGTATGTCTTCTTGATATGACTATTTATTTTATCATAGTATTATACTGTATGTCATATAAAAAACTTCATACTCACATAAAGTCAAAAATCCCAAAAGTTTCTGTGTGTGTTTATGAGATTTAACATGGACAATATAATCAGGTATTACTCAAATTCAATAATTATTAAGGGGAACATTCAATTCAAATGATATGATATTTTCCATAAATCATTTGAATTTGGTGCAAAACCTATTGTAGTTTAAATAGTAGCATAAACAATATTATTTTATTTTTATTATTATTTTTTAATAGTGATCTATTTGTAAATAAATCCTTTCCATCGGTGTCTATAGAAAAGACTAATTTTATTTCCCAAATGATTGAGAATGTCAAAATAAAGTACACTGAAACAGTTTTTCTATTCATGGACTATTTCACAGCTACACTCACAATAGACCACATATAGTTACTTTATAGTGTATAGTTAAAACTCAACAAATAATGTTTAATATTATGTATCCATCAAAATCAAACTTGATAACAGTGAAATGTGACATGTGAAATGGTGAATAATAAAATAGTGACCTACAATCAATAACAACTGTGGCATAGTATTTTGTACTATATTCATATACATTTTGAATAATCTATGAATGCACCCAAATTGATTAGTTCATTGAGGTCCTATGGTGCCAAGACCCTATATTGAAAGTCTGCTCATTTTCCTATTTGAAAGTAAAATGACCACCCAGATTTTAATGCTGTTTAAAGTAGAAATATAAAATAAATAAAAATAAATAGCCACATGCCCTTCTTGACAAATCCTCAACCAATGCCAGTGCCAAATCCACCAACATTACCTGCCACAGTAAAATCTAGAGATGGACCGAGCCCACCCGAACTTAGGGGTTCCGAGTACCAAGCTGAGTTGGCTTAGTACCTTCCCGCTTTTTCGGAATCGAAAACGAGGCAAAACGTCAAAACGACGTCGTCGGATCTCGCAAATTTTGGAATCTATTAATACCGCCCTCCACGGTGATCTAGCCCCATTTGAGAGAGGGACACAGAAGGTATAGACTCTATAGAGCATAGAGTGTAGAGCAGTTGGGCAGGCAAAGTTAGAGAATTGAAAGAGGAGGGTGGTAGCAGTGTTAAACAAAGTAATCAGTGACATTCAGGAGAGCTCCATAGCTCCAGTGTTAAATCTCATTGCAGATAAATACAAATAATAGTGCTAACAGGGTTGATTTAATTCTGCAGTCCAATTCTACAGTGATATAAAGGTAATACACACCATACACTTTTTAGTGCAAATTTGCAAGAAAAGCCTCCAAGGACTAGTAGTTGTATTTCTGCAATGAGAATTACCAATGGAGCTCTCCTTTCTGTATGTTACCTATATAACACTATAGAATTGGACTGCAGAATTAAATCAACCCTGTAAGCACTATTATTTGTATTTTTCTGCAATGAGATTTAACACTGGAGCTATGGAGCTCTCCTGAATGTCACTGATTACTTCATTTAGCACTGCTACCACCCTCCTCTTTCAATTCTCTAACTTTGCCTGCCCAACTGCTCTACACTCTATGCTCTATGCCTTCTGTCTCCCTCTCTCAAATGGAGCTAAATCGCCATGGAGGGCGGTATTTATAGATTCCAAAACTCGCAAGATCTGAGATCCGATGACATCACAATGACGTTTTGCCTCGTTTTCGATTCCGAAAAAGCGGGAAGGTTCCGAGCCGACTCGGCTCGGTACTCGGAAACCCTAAGTTCGGGTGGGCTCAGTTTTTGGGAAACCGAGACCGCCCATCTCTAATCTCTAGTAAAAACCAACCTCAGGCTGCTCACCAGAGAGCTGGCACCTCTATGGAATGCCGAAAAAAAACCTGTCCAACCACAACTTGTCCACCGTTTTTGAGGCTCATTAAGGTATTTCTAAAACCGCCAAGTCAGTAGGGACAGTGGTAATTATCAAAATTGGGATATTTATTTCTGTTTGTTTACATATACACAATGCCATCTGAGTGACTAATATATGACAGCCTATATTTTTTGGTTGGAGGAAGGCTAGGCATTTGGAGTCAGGCTTCTGATATAACTAAATATTCCAAACCCCTAAGGTGTCAACCTAACCTGTGCTCAATCCACAAACACACAACCACATAAAGTAATAGCAACAGAAAACGAAATAACTTTTTTGTGTTTCACACAATTTGTCTGTCATTGCCAGTTGTACCCTTTTCCAATATAGTGGTCTCCGTTGTGTTCACTTCGGTGTCTTTTTTTATTTCACCTCTTGCTTCATGTCTACCTGCCCCTTCTCTCATGTTTGCCCAACTTTTTATCCACATGTCTTCCTAGACTTATGCATGAAGTAAACCCCAGATTGTTATCTTTATGTCTTGTATTTCACCTTACATCATATCTGCCTCAACTTTCTCCCAAATATATAGTTTCCCCGCTTACTCCTTTTCTCATCTCTGTCCCTCCTTTCTTGAATTATCTTTGCCTCCGAAGTATTCTCTGTCTCATCTATTCTGTTTGCTTTACCCCTCATGTCTTATCTTTATGTGGTCTTCCATGCCCCTTTGTCACATACCTACCTTGTTTGTCATCAGCATGTCTCTTCTTCTCACTCGCTTAATCTCTATCTCTCTATCTTTCCTCTCCTATAACCTATATCATTATTCCAGCCCCTTTCTTGTACCTATGTCTGTATCTGTTGCACCCTTTGTTTTTCATGTTTCCTTGCCTTCTGTCTGTCCAAATTTTTGCCCCCATGTTTATTTTGGAAGCTGTCTCTTTGTTTCATCTTTGATTTATCCATGGTCTAGGGTGGAGAAGACAGATGGGTGTATTCCCTTCACCCCCAAAACAGAGAAAAATAGATATGCCCCTTGAAATGGTGCTTGTACTTTGAGTTGTACTGAATAAAAGAGCAAACCACAGCCTCATAAGGTTTTTTTTTAATATCAGGTACATTGATTATTTTAAATATCTGCATTTGAATATTTAATTTACTGTTTAAAACTATTTAAAAACGATAAAATTACACATGGGAAAAATAAGATTACCTCTGCGGTTCCTGGGATCGCAAGCCTTGATGATTTAGCAGCGTTGTCAGTGATGAAGTGTGCAGCAGTATATATCCTTCCTTTTGGATCTTGTAAAGTAATACTTGGTACTGCAGTTTGCCAAGTGACCAAAAAAAAAGTGTCATTTCCTAGTGTGTTGTCAATGAAAACTGTTCCGCTCAAATACTCTTGTGATTTAAGAGCTAATCCAGCACTTTCAATCTGTTGAAACAAGAAAATGTTTTTAGTCTTTAGAGTTTTTAAGGGAGAGATCAATGAAAAGGTTGATTTTGACCAAATTTCTATTTTGTTAGTGCGGATCCAGAGGGGGAGTGATCAGGGCGTTCACAACCACTAGCAGAGGTGGCTTGCTTGCAGCCGCACATTAAGTACATGTGCCTGGCAGCCATGAGGCAGAAGCCCAACCTCTCTGATTGTGCTTTAACAACACTCAAACCAGCCAGGCAGCAGTCTGCTGACAGACGCATGTATACAGTGTGTGGCTGCAAGTAGCCCATCCCTGCTAGGAGTGAAAAAGGGGCATCAAAGTGGCGGCATCCCCCCTAAGAAAAAGTATAGATCTGCCCCTGTCACTGTTAAAAGTAACGCGGCCTGCGCATTATTACCGTTATTACGGTAATAGTGGGCTTTATTACTGTTATTACGGTAGTTTTAATGCCGGTTTTTTGCTCGGTAATAGTTTTAGCGCGGAGGTACTTTGGGGGGAATTGAATTCCCCCCCATAGGTCAATGTATTTTTATATAATATATTATTCTGTCTATAATTATAATATACATTTAAAATGTAACCTTTATTCAAAAATGCAAAATAAAACTTTGAGGTTAAGCTAAATATGTACCTGTATGGACTGTCGAATAACATCTCCATTTCCAGATGAAACTGCACTGAATGCGTCAATCAAACCATTTGCATCCACACTATCTGTCGCTAATAATGTTCTTCCACCTGGAAAAAACACAATATATTTTTTATTTAAATAACATTTAAATTCTCCTATTTTATATTATAAATGATTGCTTAAAGAAATAGGTAAAAATACATTGAGGAATTTTACATAAATTTTTCATTATATCAAATATATACATTTACAAACCACATATCTACCAAAAACAAATCCTACAAATATAATAAAACACCAGGCAAGAGCGGGATACTTCTCATTGGCAGTAATGTACTTCAACCAACATAAATTTTTCATTGTTCCATAGATGATGTAAAAGACTAGTAAGTACTAAGGTGTTTGGCATACCCAACTTTGTGGAAGGATTGTGGATGTAAATATAAATTTTACAATAACAACATTGTCATTTGTGTCTTATATGATTATGTTGTAGATGCCAGTTGTTTCATTTATTTACATGTTTAGGTAGTGCAATAAATTCTAATTTGTCTAATGAAAATATAATTTATAATTTACTAGCTTCTTTTTAACCTTTTCACTGCTGAAGCTTTTATCACCCCTGTGCAGAGCTTATTTCTGAACTTTTTGGGCTAGCCACAATCCAACATCAATATCGGATATTTGCTTATATAGTACCCACACAAATTATACCTTGATTTATTTCAGAAGACTTTGAATTGTCAGAAAATACCATTAGCTTGATTTTACCTGCTGACAAGTCAAAGGAAATCTACCCAAAATGGCCAAGAAAAAGTTATTTTTAAATTGAATTTGAAGAAAGCAAATTAATAGAAAACATGCATTAATCCACCTTTCCAAAACTGCAAAAATCAGGATTCTACACATAGGTGGCCATAAAATCTGTACTTGTTATGGAGTAGAAGGAAGTGCTGCTGTCTTGAGGTTACACAGACGCATTCAGCATAGTGCTGAATATGCCAAAAAAAAACAGTAACAGCATAGGTGATAACATATGTAGCCTTCACCTCTGCTGTCATTGGTCATTGTGTGGAAAAAGAAATAACTGGCTTAGGGCCTATTTACAAGGGGATTGACTCTAAAATGCAGTCATCCCTATCCAGAGCTGTAATGTAATCACATCATGTGACAGCGCAGATGGCACTTCAACAATCCAGTGAGTCCAGTGATGATCAGGCTCACCTGCCAACATTCTATTGGATATTCCATTTACGTCTCCTGCCACTCTAATAAACAGTAAAGTACTCTTTGATAGCATACTATAGCCCTATCGCAGAGCACATTGCAGTGAAATTCTCAATAACATATGTAACTCTGAATACACTATGAACTAATGTTTATTAATAGTAAACAACTGAAATATTATTGTAATATACAGTGGTTGGGACAAATTGGAAGATATGGTTTGTATAGGGAACGTATACTGTATATTTTAATATTGTCAGGACAATGTCTATTTTTGCATTGCAGTAGCTATTATTAAGGTGTAATGCTATATTTTAAGAATTAAAACTGCTTAAAAAAACGTATTGAGAGGACTTGCTGGAAACAAGTCTTGTGAATCAAAGAAACGGATGGAATGGCTCTTGTTCTCTTTCCCCATCATCGTCCCCATCATCATTATTCTTCCTTTGCATCTGATCATTATTCTCCATTATTTCCTCTTCCTCATAATAGCACCCCTCCCCCTCACTCAGCCAGGCCACCACACTCTCCACATTTACTCGGAGGGGGACTGATCATATAGTAGTTCCACTCTGTTTACTTCTGTGCCACCACTGAGCCTTGCACCATCTCCTGCTTGCTGCAAGATCATAGATCCATTCCTGCTCAGAGCAAGATTAAATGTGGCACTATAGAATGCTAGACTACATGCATAATGGGGCATTAATTGGATGTTGGTGTTCAGAGCAGAGGGCTCATTACTTTATTTTTCATATCATGCATATTAAATATTTTTACCGTATTGTATAGTGTAAAGCATACTCTTTTTACCAATCTGGTATAATTCTATGCTGAGTATACACTTTTGAGCCTTAATAAGTATAAGTATATATTACCATATTATAATGCCATGCATATAAGATATATTTATTTTCAATGTACTGTACACCTTGGCAGCCATATAAAGCACAGTGTGCAAATTGTATTTATTTTGTTCACAATGTGTCTCACTACTCTCATTTTATTGCAAGGACCAAACTAAAAAAAAGGCAAGTCTGTGCTAGACATTGTATTAAAAATAAGCTGTATCTGACACTCTGAAACACAGGTAGTTTGTAATATAACTCTAGCATATTATTATTATTATTATTATTATTATTATGACAGCAGCAATGGTGTACCAGTGTGAGTATAAGTGGGATTAGAATAGACTCTAATAAAGAGGAAGATTTTCAGAAAATATTTAAAGATTTGTAAACTTGGGAAGAGTTTTTTCAGACATGGTAAAAAATCTATAGGTGTGTCTTGGCATGGGAAAAGTCTTGTAGGTAGGTGTGAGAGGTAGTTTTACAGAGAAGAGGTGAGGTGCTGCATTTAGGATAGATTGAAGCAGGGACAGATGGTTCAGGACATTATCCAATAGGAAGAGGTTTCACAAAGGTGAGAGAGGATCAGATATTTAGAGAATGGATAAGAGTTTTGGTTGTATCTTGATTATGAAAAGTTCCTATTCTAGCAATATTTCAAAGGTGTGTGTGACAGGACTGATATAGAGACTGGGGGATAAATTTATCAAGCTGTGAATTTCTGGCGGGTTTGAAAAGTGGAGATGTTGCCTATAGTAACCAATCAGATTCTAGTTATCATTTATTTAGTGCATTCTACAAAATGGTAGCTAGAATCTGACTGGTTGCTATAGGCAACATCTCCACTTTTCAAACCTTTTGAAAACTCGCAGCTTGATAAATTTAACCCAGGATGTGGAAAGAGAACAGAGGGTGACACAAAGACAGCAGGCTTGTGAGACTGAGCAAACTGTAACATATTTGATGGTGAGGGAGATTTGAGAGGAGATGATGACTTTGGAAGGAAAAATATGATACACTTCAACCTGTACATGTTGAGCTTCAGGTAATGTAAGGATGTCAACATGGCAATAACAGAGATATGGTGCTACTGTGGGCTGAATGGATGAATTAGTTCATTTAGAGAAGAGATGTACAGAGAGAAAAGCAGATAGCCAGGAAAAAAAAGACTTGTGGAACTCCAAGAAATAGTGGAGAGGAGGTGAGGAAATGTCAGAGGTAGACATTGAAGCAGTGGTTACATAGATAGGATGTGAATCAGGACAGAAAACTGGCACAAAGGCAATTGTAGTGAAGGGTGAAGGAAAAGAGGCTGAAAAGTGTGAAAACAGGCAAAGAGGTTTAAGATGAAGAGTATGAAGATAAAACTTTTTCACTTTGCTGTAAGTACTGTAGATCTTTGATTACTTGTGTGAGGATAGTCTCAGTGGGATTTTGGGGGTGGAAGCCCAATTACAAAGAGTTAAAAAGGTAGTACAATGAGAGAGAGTGAATTTGGCAATTGAATACAAGTATTTTGGATGCAAAGAGAAGCAAATAAATAAGCAGCAGCAGTTGAAGAGAGAGGCTGAGTCAAGAGGTGGTTTCTTTAGGTCTAGTAAGAAAATTATGTATTAAAGGAGAATGGGAATGTGCAAGAGGAGAGAGTCAGATTGAAAGGTAAGCTACAGGTGGGCATGCAGCAGGGGGATTGGAACAGAGCATTTCATAGGGACTATGACTGATGGGACAGCTTGTGTGGTTAGACAACAAGATGTGCAGAGACTCTGTACTCCATTACAGGGGGAATGAATAGAAGGTAGATTGGGAAGTGCAGGAATTGTTAGGTAGTGTATGCTGGGTCTGACATGAGGGGATATCCTTTAGAATGGTGCTGATTTTGTCTTTGAAGAAGGTGGCAAACCTTAGACTGTGAGAGAGGAAGTAAGACATTTGCCAATGGCAGAGGAACGAGATGAAGGTGGCAAAGTGGGGTCAGGGGTTAGAAGACTTGGTGGATATTAGAGAAATTAAGTAGGTTTGTTTGAAATCTCGCAGCTTGATAAATTTAACCCAGGATGTGGAAAGAGAACAGAGGGTGACACAAAGACAGCAGGCTTGTGAGACTGAGCAAACTGTAACATATTTGATGGTGAGGGAGATTTGAGAGGAGATGATGACTTTGGAAGGAAAAATATGATACACTTCAACCTGTACATGTTGAGCTTCAGGTAATGTAAGGATGTCAACATGGCAATAACAGAGATATGGTGCTACTGTGGGCTGAATGGATGAATTAGTTCATTTAGAGAAGAGATGTACAGAGAGAAAAGCAGATAGCCAGGAAAAAAAAGACTTGTGGAACTCCAAGAAATAGTGGAGAGGAGGTGAGGAAATGTCAGAGGTAGACATTGAAGCAGTGGTTACATAGATAGGATGTGAATCAGGACAGAAAACTGGCACAAAGGCAATTGTAGTGAAGGGTGAAGGAAAAGAGGCTGAAAAGTGTGAAAACAGGCAAAGAGGTTTAAGATGAAGAGTATGAAGATAAAACTTTTTCACTTTGCTGTAAGTACTGTAGATCTTTGATTACTTGTGTGAGGATAGTCTCAGTGGGATTTTGGGGGGTGGAAGCCCAATTACAAAGAGTTAAAAAGGTAGTACAATGAGAGAGAGTGAATTTGGCAATTGAATACAAGTATTTTGGATGCAAAGAGAAGCAAATAAATAAGCAGCAGCAGTTGAAGAGAGAGGCTGAGTCAAGAGGTGGTTTCTTTAGGTCTAGTAAGAAAATTATGTATTAAAGGAGAATGGGAATGTGCAAGAGGAGAGAGTCAGATTGAAAGGTAAGCTACAGGTGGGCATGCAGCAGGGGGATTGGAACAGAGAATTTCATAGGGACTATGACTGAGCGGACAGCTTGTGTGGTTAGACAACAAGATGTGCAGAGACTCTGTACTCCATTACAGGGGGAATGAATAGAAGGTAGATTGGGAAGTGCAGGAATTGTTAGGTAGTGTATGCTGGGTCTGACATGAGGGGATATCCTTTAGAATGGTGCTGATTTTGTCTTTGAAGAAGGTGGCAAACCTTAGACTGTGAGAGAGGAAGTAAGACATTTGCCAATGGCAGAGGAACGAGATGAAGGTGGCAAAGTGGGGTCAGGGGTTAGAAGACTTGGTGGATATTAGAGAAATTAAGTAGGTTTGTTTGGAAAATGAAAGAACAGTTTTGTAATATGCAAGGATGAATTTATAAAAAGGAAGTCTGCAATGGAGTGAGTCTCCTACTGTGGCGTTCAGCAGTGCGGGATCACGTTTGTAGGTCACAGGTCTCTGATCCTCGACTGATTTCAATTGCAAGAGACTGTTTGTGTTGTCTGAAACTGGTTCCTACTGATTAAATTTGTTAGAGGCTGTAAAAAAGGTATTTATAGAAATAAATGTACATTTTTAGTAAAGGTTACCATTTAAATAAGGTCATCTTTTTGTGGTAGATGATCAAAATGTACACTAAGAACCTCATTTTTATTCTAGAAGTTATAAAATTAGTATTTCTGAAGAGGTTAACAAATATCTGTATATATCCTTGTTTAAGGTTGAAATTAGTGTGCAATTGTTAAAAGAGAAAGACAGGTCTTGTTACTGCTAATGCATAGCAACTATATGTTGTTCATTATTCAAATTTTGCTAAATAACATGATAACATTTTATAGTATCCTGTAAGGGGTAGCTAGAGGGTCGCACATGGTGGAATGTTTGCACAAGGCACAAAGCAGCAAAAAGCATAGCACCAGCCTTGCTTATCACTATATATATATATATATATATATATATATATATATATATATATATATATATATATATAACTTGGATCACTCCATTGATCATTCATTTTCCCAATAATTTATTGTTCTCTAAAAAACAAAAACAAGGATCTTTTACTTTTAGAGAGCTACTCAAGGAGCTGAAATGGGACCATATGCATTGTAATGAGCATTAAGCAGGGATTTCAGCAGTATTTTCCATATATTATAATGATTTCAGGGCAGCCACGATACATAGAAATAAATATTGTTTGGAAAGATTTTCTTGATGTTTGCAATTAAATAACAGAGAGTAGGGGGTTCTGTGGCTAACCATCTTTGGGATGTTGTCAATCTGTCAAAACTCAACCTGTCGAGGTCAGACTGTCGATACCATAATGTTGACAGTCAGAAGGTTGACAGGTTCAGTGTGTCTATGTGGTTAGTTTGTAAATTAAACGGTCACAATGTTGACATTCAAACTAGGGATGTGCACCGGCGACTTTTGAGGTCTCGTGTTTTGTGTTTTGGATCCGGATTTTCGTTATTTTTGGGGTTCGGATTTGTCTCGCAAAACACTTGACGAAAGGTCTCGGTTCGGATTTAAGGTTTTGGATTCGGATTTTTTTTGAAAAAAACATAAAAAGTTTAAAAATCAAGTTTTTGGGCTTATTTTCACTCCTAGGCTATTATTAACCTCAATAACATTCAATAACAAGCATTTCCACTAATTTACAGTGTATTCTGAACACCTCACAATATAGTTATTAGTCCAAAACGTTGCAACAAGGTATCTTTCTGGACTGCGTAGAGGAGTGGGTCACCACAATATATATTAAAAACCCTGAACTTTTATGATTCGCACCAATAAATGTACCTGGACTGCGTAGAGGAGTGGGTCACCACAATATATATTAAAAACCCTGAACTTTTATGAATCGCACCAATAAATGTACCTGGACTGCGTAGAGGAGTGGGTCACCACAATATATTAAAAACCCTGAACTTTTATGAATCGCACCAATAAATGTACCTGGACTGCGTAGAGGAGTTTGCACGAGCCGCCATTTTGTAGTTGCTGCTACTGATGCAGCTGTTGCTGTTGCTGCGGAAGGGGATGCATCTACCCAGTGGGCTGTCACAGTCATATAGTCCTTCGTTTGCCCAGAACCACTTGTCCACATGTCCGTGGTTAAGTGGACAGTGGGTACAACCGCATTTTTTAGAGCACTGAGGACACTTGATCGTACTTCTCTGTACATTTTTGGTATCGCCTGCCTAGTGAAGTGGAATCTCGACGGGATTTGGTACCGGGGACACAATACCTCCATCAACCCTCTAAATCCCACTCCACTGATGGCGGACACCGGGCGCACGTCTAACACCAACATTGCAGTTACAGCCGCAGTTATACGCTTTGCAATAGGGTGACTACTATCGTATTTTGTGGTCATGGCAAACGACTGTTGGACGGTCAATTGTTTTGTGAAAGACTTAGCGGTCTTACGACTTCCCCTCTGGGAAGATGACCGACTAACAGCAGCAACAGCAGCAGTGGCAGTAGTAGGCGTACCGCTGCAGGATTCCTCGGATGAATCCCGTATTGAGGAGGACTCAGTCTGGCTGCTGACTTGGGCTGCAGGACTGAATCTGATGGAGATTGTGGAGGAAGTTGACGAGGAGGGTGTTGCTGGTGTGTATCCAACTGGACCACGGGATTTAGGTGTCCCTGTACCGATGAGGGTCCTAGCCCCAGTTCCTGAACTATGAAGGTTATTCAGGTGACGTATAAGGGAGGATGTTCCTAGGTGGGCAAGATCCTTACCCCTGCTTATTTGAGCTTTACATAAGCTACATATGGCCATACATTGGTTGTCTGGATTTGGATAAAAATAACTCCAGACCGAAGAGGTGCATTTTTTGGTCTTTTGACCAGGCATGACGATGGGCTTTTTCATCCCATGGACATCAGCTGTTTCCCCCCCTGGTGCCTCATTTACAATAACCACATCACCATCCTCATCATCAAGTTCCTCCACAGCGCCAGCTACATCATCAATAGCCTCCTCCCGAGCCACCTCTTCCCGTACAGTGATGGGAAGGTCAGGCTTGACAACCACCAACACCCTTGGACTCGCCTTGTGGATTTGTGATAATTTCTCTTTAGAAGGCAGAGTTGTTTGCTGTTTTGTTGCTGACAGCATAACTCTCTTCAATTTTTTGTAGGGGGGGGAGGAGGAGGAGGGCTAAGATCCGTGGGTGAAGCTGAACCACTAGTCATGAACACGGGCCAGGGCCTAAGCCGTTCCTTGCCACTACTTGTCGTAATTGGCATATTGCCAACTTTACGTTTCTCCTCAGATGATTTTAAGTTTCTTTTTTTGCTGTTTTTTGAGAACTTGGGCTTTTTGGATTTTACATGCCCTGTACTAGGAGATTGGGCATCGTGCTTGCCAGACGACGTTGATGGCATTTCATCGTCTATGTCATGACTAGTGGCAGCAGCTTCAGCATTAGGAGGAAGTGGGTCTTGATCTTTCCCTACTTTATCCTCCAAATTTTTGGTCTCCATTATATGTAGCACAAGATACTGCAGAATGTGTGAACTTGGTAATATTGCAGTACCAATGGACTTATACTGCTGTATTGGTTTTGCAAATTTGGTTATAATAATTATTATATATTTTTTTTTTTTTAAATTTTTTATTTTTTTTTACTTTTTTTTTATTTTTTAAAAACTTGGGAATAATGGGGAAATAACTATGCCCTTAGAAGCACAGAGCACAGGACACAGCACCACTGGACTGAACAGGACACGGCACAGGACCCAGCAGCACTACGGAACTCAGCAGGACAGAGCACAGGACACAGCACCACTGGACTGATACTGCAGAATGTGTGAACTTTGTAATATTGCAGTACCAATGGACTTATACTGCTGGATTGGTTTTGCAAATTTGGTTATAATTATATATTTTATTTTTTTAATTTTTAATTGTAATTTTTTTTTTACTTTTTTTTTATTTTTTAAAAACTTGGGAATAATGGGGAAATAACTATGCCCTTAGAAGCACAGAGCACAGGACACAGCACCACTGGACTGAACAGGACACGGCACAGGACCCAGCAGCACTACGGAACTCAGCAGGACAGAGCACAGGACACAGCACCACTGGACTGATACTGCAGAATGTGTAAACTTTGTAATATTGCAGTACCACTGGACTTTTACTGCTGAATGTGTGAACTTGGTAATATTGCAGTACCAATGGGCTTATACTGCAGGATTGGTTGTGCAAATTTTGTGGTAATTAAAAAAAATTAAATTAGTTTTTGGTATTTTTTTAAATAACTTTTTTTTATTTTTTTAAACACAGGGGAATATTGGGGAAATAACTATGCCCTTAGAAGCACAGAGCACAGGACACAGCACCACTGGACTGAACAGGACACAGCACTGGACCCAGCAGCACCACTGACCTCAGAAGGACAGAGCACAGCACACAGCACCACTGGACTGATACTGCAGAGCACAGCACAGCACAGCACAGCACAGCACAGAACTAAACAGCACAGCACAGAACTAAACAGCACAGCACGAGATCTACCAGGACAGAGGACCACCTAACACACCCTCCCTCTACCCTGATCAATGCCCGAGTGAAGATGTCGGCGACTAGCGGGGAATTTATAGGATCCGAGTATCGCGAGATCCGACAACGGGATTATGAGTCAGAGCCTCAGTTTCATATTTGAATTTGGCGCCAATACCCGGATCTGTCTCAGATCCGACTCGGAACGGCAATGTTCGGGTGGGCTCGGATTTCAGATATCCGAGCCCGCTCATCTCTAATTCAAACAGGTTCAGAGTCGACAGATCGTACCCAACCCCCATCTTTGACCTATGAATTTATTTGGAAAAGACGTCTAATAGGCACGGCCCTTGCTCTAATTGTTGTTGGGGAACTCATTACATCATTTTGAAAATTGAGAAATTGCTCACAGAACCCCCACCTTTTGTTCATGCCCCAACGCAAATGACGCTGGCAACTGCCTGCGCCTTTAAGAGCGTAATGGTGGTGGGAAGGGCAGATGGACATAGGTAATGACAAAGGCATGTCGAGGACATGCCGACGCAAATGAGTCTGATTCAAGTCCTGGGTCTCTCTTAAGTACATTTTTTTTCAGATGTATTATTTGAACCAACTACAGGAATGTTATAAGTGAAGACTGATAGTGATGACTGGCATGGCACAGACCATATGAATGCAAGTAAAACAGACTATAAAATGCATTGTATGTAGAGTATGCATTAAGAACATCTTGAGTTATGTATTTAATATTAATATATAATATATATATTTTTTAAACCAGCCATATTTGTATTACTGATTTTACTGTTTAGAGTTGTTCCTTTATTTTATAATATACATTTTTTTTTATGCGCTCTAATGTGACCTTATATTGCTCTTTTGCTTGTGCATATACTGCACTCTGTTCTCTCTGTACTGTGTAGGCAGAATGTACTTACACTCAGATTCAAATCTAAATGTATCTCGAGATCCACTTGGATATGAATACGGTCTTAACTAAGCTCATATTCCGTGATCTTTTAGAAACCATGTGCAAGTTGCATTCTGATTTGAATCAGATTTACTTCCTTATGGGCTTTTCTTAAAAGCAAGCTATATTACAAATAGTACAATCATGGCCAAAAGTTTTGAGAATGAGACAAATATTATTTTTCACAAAGTCTGCTGCCTCAGTTTTTATGATGGCAATTTGAATATACTCCAGAATGTCATGAAGAGTGATCAGATGAATTGCAATTAATTTCAAAGTCCCTCTTTGCCATGACAATGAACTTTATCCCTAAAACAACATGTCAGAATCACAAGGTGGAGTTGGTGATACCTGCCAGCAGTTGGCGCTACAGAGAACTGAGAAGCGGAGTCTAACACACCCCTGGTTTTCATCAGGGACCCCCGCAAGGGGGTCTGGACTTCGCTGCAAGGGACGTGCAGGTCGCGGCCCTCAGTATCAGTTAGCTGGCGAGCTAACAACTGACTACAAAACAATGGAAAAACCGCAACAAGCAAAATGATGTAAGCACTTAAAATAATAATCCCATTATATACCCAAGTGGAGAAAACTCTCATCGGGGGCACCTTACACTACACCCTACACTGAGATCAATTAATACAACAAGAGGGAAAAAAAGGGGGAAAGGGGGGAGGAAAGACAGTGTATTCAGAGGCTCTCCTGTAGTGCTTGTTTAAAACATAACTTTTATTAAGGTCGTTATAATATTGGAAAGATATGAGCGAAATAATATAAAAAGAAAGAAAATAAAATAAGTGATAACTGATTAAAATGCAAAATATTTTTCAGAGTCCCACCAATATCCTCATAAATAAAGTAAATCTCACTTGAATGGAGGAACCGTAATATGCCTCTTAAGGGGCAGTTTGATATAATGAGTATCCGATAGGTGCCAGCTATAATGAGAGACTAGGTTGATATCTCCAACTGGCGCTGCAATGATATACTTCTCGGTTAATTGTAATTCTCTTATAAAGGTTAATACCGAGTATACAGTGCCCATTCTTGGTTTAAATTGGAAAACCAATCATATGTATTGGTTTTCCAATTTAAGCCACACCTACTCACAGGAGTATTTAAGAGCTGTCATCTTATAGAATTATTCCGTCTTGAAAAGCCAAAGAGTGAAACGCACTTTGGCGTCTCGTCTCACCTATCCTCCTTACCACAAGTTTCCTCAATGAATCGCTTCCCAGTTTCTACTAGACAGGGAATTATCACAAAATCTTGCGATTCTTGAAACTTAGCCTCTATTATATCTTTAGTGTTCCTATCGTAGCCCATTGTGCTCAGTACTATCAGACTGACTTAGATCTGTAAGCCCGGGCTGAATTAGCTGATTCCTATGGCTGTCTTTTAAGGATATTGGTTACACTCATCCTATTAATACTGTATACCCATTGACAGCCTTTCTAAGAGGATTACAATTATCTATGTAACACATTATTGTAATGCTAATTTGAGAAATCAATTCTCCATTCAAGTGAGATTTACCTTATTTACGAGGATATTGGTGGGACTCTGCAAAATATTTAGCATTTTAATCACTTATCACTTATTTTATTTTCTTTCTTTTTAAATTATTTCGCTCATATCTTTCCAACATTATAACGACCTTAATAAAAGTTATATTTTAAACAAGCACTACAGAAGTGCCTCTGAATACACTGTCTTTCCTCCCCCCCTTCCCCCTTTTTTCCCCTCTTGTTGAGGTAACAATTGAGGCAGTGGTGACGGCCCACCAGGATGCAGGATGGAAGAATAGTCAGCAAGCCGGGTCAGAACCAGAGATACGAATATAGCCAAATCAGAAGCAGGAGAATGGTCAGGAAGCCGGGTCAGTACCAATAAGCACTCTAAGCCAAAATCAGGAACCAAAGGAGGAGTCAGGAACAAGCCAGGGTCAGAATCCAATAAGAAACATCACAGGAACAAAACGCTGGAGCAAGGCAAAAGACCTTGTATTTCAGACTCACCATCATTTTTTCTTCTGCAAAAAACTGAGTTACCAATTTCCTAATACAAAAAAATCTCTTCTAATTAAATTAAACTGTGCTGCTAAAGCGGTAATCCCAATTCACTGGAAATCCTCCATTCCTCCGATAATAAGGAATTGGTTCACCAGAACATAATTTTATCGAAACATATATGAAATCATCCTCTCCTCAAATGGCAAATTTGATGATTATACTACTTGGTGTAATTGGTTAAACTTCATTGACTCTGATTTATATAAGTCTATTATATGTTATCTTAAATTAATTGATTAGTATTTATGTAAAATCTTAGATCCTGAGATAAGATCATTGTGGACTCGGATCCTGAACTATCCCTTCCAAACTAATATTTTCCTTGCTCTTCCCTTATATTTTATCATCACTTATGTATATAACATTATTCTTAATATTCGCAATAGATAGTGGAATACTAGATATAATTGATTTTATACATTAATTATTTTACTACTCTTTAAATTAATATAATGGATAAATTAAATATATATTATAAATTAATTTGATTTATTTTTATTATACTTAAGATTAACATTTAATATATAGTAATTCATTTATATGCTATTCATTAATAATTAATTGCAATGTTGTTTGCTATTTCTTATGCTTTCTGAATTATCTCCACTTACTGTTATGATATATTTATATATGTTACATGAGTGGTTTTCAATAAAAATTACTTCACAATAAAAAAATGAATGGTAAGACTAAAGCAGGGAAATAAAGAGAGAAAAAGATATAGAAATAATGTCCAGAATCATGAAATAAGAAGTGCAGTATCAAGCTTCAGCAAGTGAAGTTAGCTATCGGCAGGTAACAGAATTTGTTCCCTGTCTCTTCAACTGTGTAATTTAGCTGTGCATTCCGTTACACTTTGTGAGAAAAACAATTAGTGTAGGAAACCCCAACACATCCACTCCTCAACACGTCTCCCCTAAGATATAGTTTGGAAGAATACAAATTAGTTACATATATACTAATTGGTTAGCTGATAAAAACAAAACAAAAATTCTATTGGTCTCAGGATAGATGAAAACCAGTAGTTATTAGAAACATTTTAAAAGAACAATGGAGGTAGCCCAGTAACCCAGTTGAGAGTAGCCTACGATAGGACCAGCTCAGGGGAAACAAATCCCCCATGTTCCCCTGGCTAGCGAGCCCTTGCAGGCAAGATTGGTGTCATAAACTATGATTTAGTGGTCAGCAGCTTAACACAGGTTACAACAATAGATAACAAATTCCTGTTACATACTTTTAAAAAACACAGTTGCAGAGATTTGAAGCCCAAGTTACAATGAGATGAGATGCAGTTAAGATTAGGAAAGAATGAGAGTTGCTGTACATACTCTTAAAAATACATTATCATTTTAATAAAACAAATAGTACTAGCCATCGAAAGAGGTAACTTAGACCTTAGTTTAGACTTATTGGCCTATTCATTTTGTTTAAAGGTAAATAAGGGTGACATTTAGAATCATGAACTCCCTAAGGTCTATTAAATTGAGGATTCCAAGTTAGGTGAAGCTAATAACCCACTGAAGTGTGGAAGCTTCCTCCTCTCCTATCAGACACACTAACATCATACAGTAGTGTCGTGAACATAGAGAGCTTGCAGTTATTTATAAGGGATAATTCATAACTGCAGTGTAAATAGGTTGTATCAAATGAATCCATTGATAAGTTAGTGTAAAAGTTAAAGACGGAGAGTCTGATGTAATTGTGTTTGATGGCTTTTTACATCCCAGTGTGAGGAGTTAAGCCTGTCACTTTTAGCAGCTTCCAGGATGTCTCACTGTTCGCTTTAGACACTTGAATAGACTTGAATAAACTTTGTGGTGCCAATCACAGCTGGAGATCCTGGTAGGCAGCATATGAAAGCCTATACAGGTATATAGAAATATGACCTTCAAAGGAAAATGTTGTCATAGTTCATATTTTGGGAAATCTGGATTGCTCTCCGTACTGAGGGGCAAAAACCACACAAGGGTCTTAAAACATAGATACCAACTACACAGAGAACAGCCATAGTCACATGTATTTCAGGAGGAGATTGGATATTGTTGTAATCTCCTCATATTTGGTATTTAAATGTGCGGGAAATTATGATCGGTTTATTGAAGGGAAAGTTATGTCTCTGGGAGATATATGAGGAAAGCTAAGACCGGTCAAAACTTAGGAATAGTTTGAACGAACCTGAGGTGACACCCAGGGGACATTTCTGCCCCCCATTAGCATTCACACTGCCCTTGTGAATGCCGTCCCATTTGAGTTTGCTTAAAAAACCTGTGTTCTGAAGGAACAAGTTGTCAGCTTCTTGGGGATCAATCTAATTGAAGGACTGTCCATCTTTTTTGCCTGCCCCAGGCATACAGATTATTATTTGTAAGTAAGGCTCTGTACTTTCATCCCATTTGTTTTTATAACTGTTAGCAATTTTTTATTTGTATGTCAAATCTTTATCTAATTGTTTTTATTATCTGTAAGCATTGTACTTTTTGTATATTACATCTAAAATTTAATAGTTCTGTCCTTATTGCTCTAAACCATTGCCTGTTTAGAAGAGACGGATTGCTTAGCTGGATTAATTCTTTAGATACCAGAGTGAGAAGAGTTAACTATTTAGCTACCGGTGCATAGAGTGGGCACAATTGGGTGATTAAGTCATAGGCTTGCTACAGGCCTTATTCGTAGCTGGTGGCAGTTGCTGAGAGGTGTGAAGCCTGCATTTGAGTTGGGATGGGACCAGCGAAATCTGTAAGCCTTAGGGAAAGAGATTTGGGTCTGGAATCCTGTGTTCCATTACAGTAAGCTTCCAAGTCACAAGTGTGCAGAGTGCGGTTTGTGACTGATACAGGGGTTCAGGAGTGGTTTCCTGACAGAATAGAGGTGATATATTGTATGACTGTTAGAATATAAGATAAGATATCTAATCAGGGAGTAGCTAGAGGGGCTTATCCCTGACAAGTAGCATGCTAGAATTTTTGCAGTAGGACCAAAAAGCCTCCAGTAGTAAAGAACCTGGGTCAGCAAGGTATAAAGCATATCTTACCTATATAGATTGACCTTCTCCAACAGATTTTCTTTGATTATGACTCATACACAAGCAATAGTTCAAATATAGGTTGGGATAAGCCATAGCAACATGATACAATCAGAGGCAACATAGCTAGTTCTTCTAAGTTGATGTGTTAATTAGGAAAAATACACATCTACAATTTCTTACACTGAGTCTGGACCTAAAAATCTCTGTACTAAAAATTATACTGTGAACTAGCATACATTATTCATTGAGCCTTTATATATATTTAAACAATAAAAATAATATTGAACAGTTCTGTGGGCTAGAACAATTATTTTGCAAAGTTTGAACACTTACCTGTAATTTGTACAATATCTTTAAGGTTTGGGTCTTCAACAAATCCCAGGAATATTACATGAATTATTGCTCCGCTGTTTATTATATCAGGAAAGCAAAGTCTTGTATCATAATTGTCTTCTCCATCTGATAGTAGTAGTATTTCAGTGCCGTCTGATGAGCCTGACTTTCCTTTATTTACCTGATCAAGCAACATGATGTATGGGATAGAGATATAGTCAAATGTGCAAGTCTTCCCCTTCCTTACATTTTGTCATAGCAATATTCACCCCCAAAACCCATTTTTAAAACTTAACGCAGAACTAATCCTGGTTACATTTAAAAGGGATACAGAATGAAGAAAAGCAATCAATATTTCATGCATTTGAATATGAATGGTTCTGTTGAAATATATTAGCATGTAATATACTTGTTAACATCTACAGTAAATAAAAAGTATCTGCATAGTAAAAAATACATTTACATGAAAAATACCTGAATACCAGCCAGGATTCCTGCACATATATTTGTTCCTCCAGATGCTGTTTTTGGAAGTAGAGCTTTTAGCTGCTGACGTTCTACATCACTTTTTATTTGGATTAATGATGAAGCAACTGAAGCAGCGCTTGAAAACAAAACTATTCCAGCATAAGAATTTGTCTCAATGACCTGCATAATGAAAACCTCTGCAGCCTGGTACAACCGCTGAATACGATTATACTGAAATGAGTGAATTAAATTATATTATTTTGATTGCATAATAACAAATTGTTGTTATACTTTAGAATGGTAGAATGACAAATAGTTGTTATACTTTAGAATTGCATAATGACAAATAGTTGTTATACTTTTGACCCTGGGCAGAGGCGCATGCAGGATTTTTAAGGGGGGATTTCCCCCCCCCCCCCCTCGGCAGCACTGTACTATAAAGCATCCGCAGCGCCCGCCGTGGATGCTTCTTTGACAGCGCCGCGGCTGCTGTATAGTACAGTGCCGCTATGTAGGGGCACTTCTTTAGCGGAGGGGAGGGGTTTCTGGAGACCCTGAAACCCCTCCCTGAGTGCGCTCCTGCTGGGGGTACAATTAATTTACTATTATACTAAAGGGTCAAACTTAATTTATTAGAATACTAGAGGAGATTTCACCCTCCAAACATCTTGATAGTAGTGGCAATTTTAAAACATCTGAAAAAATATATATTTTTTGTATATTTCCCCAATGGTGTCCTAGCTCCTCTCCCTTACACCTCACATTAAGCAAAAGAATAAAAACAAAAATACTCTTGAAAGGTTACAGAGTAGGATTCCATTTATAGACACTGCTCTAAACTCTGATTAGAGATGCACAAAGAGATTAAAGCAGAAGAGAGGATGCAGTGAAACCAAGACATGGTATGAAGAAGAGACACTTGAAGAAGTAACAGGAATTAAAAATCAGGGTAGGGAGATTTTTATTTACTTTATGTTTTTATGTTATGATAATTTACAGTTGCCACATCTTGATTACTGACTAGATATTATGAATTTTAGCAGTGGGTTGGATTTGTTTGGTCCCCTCTTCCAAAAGCCAACAGTTCCAGGTTGACTATTCCAAGGTCTGCATGTGCATATGTGCATCATTCCTACTTATGTATTCATGCAACAAAATATAGTATATAACATTATTGGTGCCTTACTATCTTTAAAAGTTCTTGTCTGGCATCTATACTCTACCCACTGGTTCTGTTTATTTGTAATTGGGTGTGAATCGTACTGATTCTTCAAACACCAACTGTTGCTTGATTGAACTCTGCCTGCCTAGAACTTAACTTGGATTTTGACTGTCTAGGCATGCTGCATTCCAAACTAGTCCTGCAGTTTATGCCAAAGTCTTCACCGAACCTAAGGTAAAATTTCCAGATCATTATTATATTGGTTTTGTATACTGGTTCCCATAAACACAAACAAAATAATTCTTAATTCATAAGAAGTAAAAATAAAATACAGTAGACACACATACACTCTCACTTGCATGCATTCTGATATCTATAAGTAGTAAAATAATTTATTCATTTATTAATAAAACAATATATATGTATTTCAATATTTTAATTTTTCCATATTTTTTTCTCAGTTGGTACCTTCACTTGCTGTACATGCTAAAATGTCCATAACCATACACACTATTTTGCAAAGTAATAACAAAAAATAAATATGGTACATATTTTTCTAATTCATAAATTGTTGGAAGATGGACATGGTGTAGTTTGGGGACATTTTGTGAGAGCCAGTAATCTAGAACGTGTCTTAATCCTTAGCTTATACTATTAGTGATCATGCTTTGCTAATATGTTAATGGTTATTTAGTTATAAAGATCCTTGGTTAGACCTTTTATTCTGTTTACATTTTTCCATATAACTTAGTCATTATTGTTTCCAAACATAGGTCAGTGAACTCTTTTGAGTGTAACTCATTTAATATTTGGCAATGCACTTTTCGGAAAATCAATACATGGATTTATATTTAAATCAGTGCCTTCATTTTACTTACATACAGAGCACAATTAATCTTGGCTAATGACATCTCCCAAAGCTAGGAGGACCAATCAGATTATGCTACACTAACCCCACCAATTCCATATTGTAACTATGTCATCTTAGTGCAGTTCAGGGTGTGACTATCAAACCTAGTGTCAAGGGCTTGGTCCCTCCATAAGACTAGATTACATATGCTCCCCTTGTATGGATGAATACATTGAGAATTCACTTACATATATAATATATATAAAGGACACTTACACCGCCCATGCTTCCTGAGACGTCAAGCACTAAAGTCAGTACTCTTTCTGAAGATTTCAGCAGAGTGAATGTGGGGACAGGAACACTGAATCCAGGTGTTGGAGGAGTGGAACGTATATCAGTGGAGCTCATGATGATATCCCATGTACTATTGTAATTACATAGTCGGTTTTGTGGGTTGGGAGCCTCAATGTTATGGTTACTTGCATCACAAAATTCAGTAACCTAAAATTGTAAATATAATATCAACTGCATATTCATATCAGTGCAACACCAATACACAATTAAACATTTTTTTCAATATCTTTTGATTAATAAGTAAACATAAAAAGAATTTGCAACACAATAAAATGCTGATTTTGGTCATATAGTGCATAAATCTGCTCCTCCTGTGATGCATGGGGTCAAGTAAAATGCATATCCTGTTTTAGAGTTGAGGGAGTTTGGCCTTACAGAGATCTAAAATACAGAGTAACAATAGTGTTGGACATTATGTATGTGCATCATGCAAGAGTATGTGCCCTCTATGCAAAAAAATAATAATGTTTGCATTTGATTTGCAACCCTTGCAGTATGACATGATTTGCTCAGCTGCAAACTCTGCAGCCGGACAAGATTTGCGACTAAGTTAGCCACTTAGGGCCTGATTCATCAAAGAAAGCAAAATTAACGCAATTTTCTTTATTTAAAAACAGACAGAAATTTCACGCATGTATTCCCATATTCAAGTGGATCTCAAGAAATGTTTCCATTTGGGTATAAGTATGCTCTGCCTATAAGGCACTTGTCATATGCAGACAGACACACTGCAGGATAAACACAATTCATATGTGCAATATAAAGTCCCATTATTTTTTTTTTTATTTTTTTTTACATAAAGTACATACTGTATATCAGGATGTTATTAATGCCTACTGTACATAAAATAAAATGTTACAGTTGCTCTTAATTGCAAACACATGTCTGTCATTTGTGTTTGAACTTGAACTGCATGCTGTCATGCGCCATCACTGACTGCCCTATCGAGCCCCTATAAAAGGATGACTCAGGCAGCATGTGGCTGTCAGAGTATTAGGTCATAATCTGCTGACGTACCTGCTTGTCTCCTGAGTTTGACTCTCCCCAGATTGACTATTCTTCTGGTTCTTGTTTTGGTGTCTGTGTTTGCTACCTACCCGAATTTTCTTTGGATTCTGATTTGGACCCAGACTGATACCTGTTACCGATCCGGCTTGTTTGACTACTTCACCACCCACCTCACCAGCAACTGACATCAAGGACAGAAACATGCATGCTTCTTGCAGCGGAGTCCATACTCCCTTGCGGGGGTCCCTGGTGAAAACCAGGAGCGTGTTAGGCTCCTTGCCTCCTCGCTCAGTAGTGCCAACTGCTGGTAGGTGATCGCACTGTGTTCACTGGCATAACGTCCGTTTCTGAGCATGCGCAGAGCAATTTCAAGCAAAGTAATGCAGACTACAGGACGTACGTTCCTTAATGAATCAGACCCATAATTTGTATGAAATGTGCTGAAATATACATTTTGCAACTTAACTAAGTCCCCTTGAACCCTTTAAATTGTGCTGATTTCTCTTCTTGTAATATTCAGGAACAGTTATACACTGGTCTTGAATCTCCTGACCAATATACATAACAGATCTTGGGTCTCAGTGATCCACTTACCATCATACCAGCAATAAAAATTACCCTTGCTATTAAAAATATTGCCGATATGTATGACCCTGGATATGGATATCATAGTTATTGCTATAGAAGTATTGGGATCATTATCTCAGCAATTCCTACACTGGTGATGGGACAATATAAAACCTAGGGCTAATTTAAAGGATGTTATGAATATTTCCATCCCAACAGGTTTTCTGGCTTTTACTATCACTTAAGTGCATGTGCATGTTTAAGTGATTTTCATGCATCTGTCATTAAGCAGGACTCAATTGAAATTTAATAACAAACACATTTAAAACAGATGACACTGCGCAAGCACACACTTTAAAGGTGGATAGAGAAGAATAGATGTCTTCATCTTAATATAATATTGCAGCAGGGCTAATGATTTACATATTATCTGCTACAGGAGTCAATAAGCAAGCAGCCAATCAGAAATTAATCTATATAGTTTGCTGATAGTCATCATCCAAATTGAGGATTGCTCTAGCAGCCCTCCTGCACCCGCAGCAGGTAAGCCTTCTAAAAACTGTATCCATACTGTACTTGGCCTATGTTGAACGAGACACAAGGATATAAATGAACATAAGTGAGGTTTTTTTTAATAAACAATTACAATATGAGCTAACATCCTAGTTTAGTGCACACAAACAAACAAATAAACCCTCTAAGGTAGGCAAAATTGATAATAACTATCTATCTATCTATCTATCTATCTATCTATCTATCTATCTATCTATCTATCTATCTCTGATGAGTCTCAAAACTAGCTCCATGTGACAGCTTTCTGAAAGCAATTACTGTGAGGATTCTTAACACTAGCTCCACATGACAGCTGTCAGAAAATAGTTCACAATAACAGCTATCTGGTTAGTCACCTCACCTGGACTACTGTACAGCTTTCTTTACTCTGCAATCAGCCCTTTAGTGGAAAACTCAAATCAATCAGAACAATATATGTCATATGTTTGTAGCCTTTATAAAGTTTTCTTTTGGATTTCTCTGCTTGTGCTTTGAAGAATGCTTGCTTTGTTTGACTGTACAGCATGAATCTACCTTCTCCAGTCCTTCGATCTGTCACATATATATCAGTGGAATGCTTTTCTATTTACTATTCCATTAGTTCATTGGATGGAGAGGTCTCTATGACTTTCAACTAGTTCATTATACCAGTATCAGTCACTGGTAATGTGATTTATATATTATTTGTCATTTTTTATAACTTCTGGTATTTGCTAGATTCTTGTGGATCATGACCAGAGTACCTAGGGGCTTGGGTTAAAGTGCATTCATCACTTCAACTATTTGATCCAAGTGAGTACCAAAGAAAGCTCACTTGTATTTGTACTTATATTGACAAGCCCTTAGCTGACCATGACTGGGCAGGTACGCTGTGGGCTTGGCCCATAATCATGATCATCTCCCGATTCGGCTGACTTGGAGGCCAGTTAACAATAATTAGGAGGATTGCAGTGCCGTTTTGGTAATATCTTTATCTTTTACTTATTTATTATATACAGAATGTATAACACAAACCCCCTATAGAGACACAGAGAGTTGGTTTACGCCCTCTCTCACAGTACTTTGGTTGCTACCTTAAATCTTGCTAACTTGCTTTACATGCCTTAGCTATCTGTAGAAGTTGTGTTGCTGTAAGGTATATACCTGCAACTAATCTTGTTTAGTACATATTTTGAAATGAAACATTTGTTTATAAATATAAGTATATATATATATATATATATATATATATATATGTGTAAACAATGTCAATGATTCAATATGGTTCGTAACTCAATATTTGGAAAAGAGTAGAAAGTCCATATAGTCCGGACACCTTATTTACACTTTCCAATGTGCAGGCAGCTGCCAGTCCCCAAAGGGCCAGATGGTGACTCTAGAAATAACCTACCAATACAAAGAAAGGGATAGGGCACCCAATAGTGTAGTATTTTTTAATATATTTAAAAAATCCTTAGATGAAAATATATATGCGTACCAGACTGCCATGTTATTCAAGCATATCAGAACCTCATTCCAAAACTTTCAAGGATATCATGATAGGCTCCATGCTGTGAACCCGAAAAACTGCCTTTGGGCACCCTATCTCATTCGTTGCATTTGTATATATATATACATATTTATATATATATATATATATATATATATACATATACACACACACACACACACACACAAAGCATGGCTACTCTACACTCACCAAATACACAATAAATGCTGTCCTAGCTACTTCTCTATATTAACAACAGGGAATGTTAGTTTGAAATATTGCAATATATGTTGAACTGACGAACTCACGCTGAGACCTTCCCATCTTCCCACCAGTCATTTTTATCAGGGCTAAAGTCATACCTGCACACAGCTTCTAAAGGCAGGTCTTTTTCAAGCACTAGCAGCCATGGGACACATGGAACTCACCTGATACAAGTTGGAATTATTTAATGTAAAGAACAAAAGTATGGGGTGCAAGAGTTTTAGGACTTAAATTACAAAAACAAAATAGGCACTGATCCTCTGCAATCTCCATGTACAAACTGGGGTGCAAGAGGGGGTTGCCCAACATTGTATAATCAAGAAACATGGCTACTTTTTGGTTTATATAATGTATGTCCCAACACTCTTGCTCCCCATCCTTTAGTTATTTACATGAATTAATTCCAACTTGTGTCTTTTCCAATCCTTGTAGGAGGCTAATGGTGATTGATCCAACGTATTTATTTTACCAACATATTTATAACTGACTAACACTTAACTATACAGTACCACTATGCTTAAAAAAATTATACATGCTTATCCATAACAACCTTTCAAAGTTACCCTGTTGCAATTTTTGATTAGCATATTTCCTATATTTTGTTACATTAATTAATCTGAGCCATAGGTAGAAATTTTGTAGTTTGTATTGTTTCATACATTGAGCCAAAGTGGTTTGAGATGGTAACTTACATTTATTACCTAATTTTCTTGAAGTGTTTAGCTCACATTGCACAAGTTCACCCAAAGGAGTTGGAGCTTATCAGTAGAACCATGACATTATATTTTTTATGCTCCAACATGTCCATGTAATGACAAAAATACTTATAGTAAAAATATCAAATAAAAAAAACATCAAGAGACAGGTGTAAATTGTAATACTCACATCAGCCAGTACTTGCATGTACATTATAGATAACATCAAGAGACATGTGTAAATTGTAATACATCAGCTAGTACTTGCATGTACATTATAGATAACATCAAGAGACAGGTGTAAATTGTAATACTTACATCAGCTAGTGCTTGCATATACATTATAGATTCTTTAGCAAACTGTGACTGGACAGGCACAAAAACACAATCATTTTCATAAAGGTTATTATTGGAAGCGTTAAAATAGCATGGTCTACACGAGTTTCCTTTACATACTTTGTTGTCACCCAAAATATCAACAGAACACCTGGAACCAAGTAAATTGAAAATTATAGTTATAATATTAGACTTTAAAATATTGATACGTTTTGAAAACATACATTGTTACAATGTCTGGAGACTGTGATAATAAATATTAGTATTGTATTAATGATGATCATTGCTAGGGGTGCTTTGCAAGTCAGACAAATCTATTACAGAAACATCTAATTCCAAAGAGCTACACCCCATCTTTTCCAGATGTTCTACACTCATATGATCTCTCTCTAGTTATTACCCAAGGCTATATGCTTGTATATGGCAGTCAATGACATTTGAACCAGATCATACAATATGTAAAGCAATTATCAAGACCTTATAGTGAAAAAGTATGTATAGAGAGTATTTATAGAGACTTATAGAGCAAAATTATAGAGACTTATATATATATAAATTATTTTTATAAATTATATGTATATATATATATATAAAATTATATATATTATATAAAATTGTATATATATATATATATATATATATATATATATATATATATATATATATATAAATTATTATAATTTATATGTGAATTATAGAGACTTATAGAGCAAAAGTATTTTCACTCCATTAACACCCCATCAGATATATCCTTTTCAATTCACTTTGGAGGAGTAAGAAGGAAAAATGGCTTCTGCTATGAGGGGCACTCCTGGGGTACACTTTGTATACTTGAGGGGGTAAGCCAAAATATTGATAAGTTGCATAGAAAAAAATATTTAGTTCACCATTTATTATGAAATTTGTATATCCTGTTAACAAAATGTACATTAAGTATTGTATCATTGTTTTAATTAAAATGGAGGGCCTGATTCATGTTCGAACTTACACCCATTTGAAATAGTTCTGCCTATGCCCAGAAAAAGCCATTACGCCAATGAATGCAAATAAATGCAAATGACACTCCTTACAGCTTGAAAGGCTGAACAAGAAAGGGAACTAGCGTGCTCACATAGGCCATATACAGTAAGGTCTTCCAATGCAGATGTGACTGATGCAAGTCCTGTGATTGTCATAAGTACTTTTGTTTTTAGCAGTATCCTTTTACATCCACTAAAGGATAGGTTAAAATGCCAACTTATGCTGATTGCAGACACACTTTCCAAGACTTGCTACTTTTATCAGGACTTTTTCATAACTTCTTTTTTATAATAATTTTCAAGAAAATTTTTGTTCAGAAATAGTGCGTGTACCGTAAAAACATCTGCTTTAGTGCAATTTATTTTTAAGCAGATAAACTGGCTTTTAAGAATACCCCTATTCAACACTTTTTATGTCTAATTTGTGCATTTAAGTATGTACTCCACTATTCATACATTTGTGGACGTGTTCTAACCCTACCAAATGCACCTTCCGTATAAAGATAATCAATATATCATCCATATTGTATTATTGAATTCTTGACGAGGTTAGTAATGTAAATATTTTCTTCATTTTATGTTCCCAGGATCAAATTGCCTAACTTAAGGACAAAAACAATTCCCATCAACTTGCTTTTTATTTAAACATAAAACTAACTGTCAAAGATAACATTGTAGTTCAAAATAAAGGAAGAAAAGATCATTACAAACATCCTCTGCTGTTTCCCATTCTCAGATCGGGTCAAACAAATAAACAGCAGTAATGGTAATGGTCAATAAATGTGTATAGGGATTTAATATCACATTAAATACAACTCTTGTCCTCCCTCAATTCCTTCCTCATTTATAGAATAACACTCTCTTTGGATGGTTGGCAAGTTAGTCCAATCACTGCGCTGTGTATCTGTAGTATAGGCATAAAAGATATATAATTTCCCTTTTGTTTTTGGCATGAAACATATTTATAAGTAAAAGTAATAGGATTGAATATGTCTGTTGCTACATTACTTTATCTAAACCACATCTAAGACACAGACTTGAAGGATAGGCTTTCAGCAAGGTATGGCAACAATTATGAAACAAATTCTGAATTATATTTAATTATATATTTATTTATTTTTCAGAAGTTTAGGGCCTGAATCATTTAGGAATGTAAATGCCGATATGTGCCGTATTTGCCGTAAAATCGCTCTGCACATGCCCAGAATCGGACTATATGCCAGTGAACGCAGCAAGATACAATTCATCGTCGAGTGCAAAGTACCCTTATGATAACCTATGATTTCAGAAGCGGAACTGGAATAAGAATGGGCGTATGCATGTAGCCAATTTATAGCAAGGACATGCCAAGCTCCAGCACACGGAGCAGCATCCGAATAAAACTTTGGGCATCTCAAAGGTACATGTTTTTCTGTGGTAATGTTTGCATATTTATTATTATTAATTGTTATTGTAATTTATTATCAACAGGTGACATTAATTCAATTTTTTTCCTATGCATTCTCCTTGGACTTTATATTTTACATATGCATTGAACTAGACCCATATTCAACAAGAGACGTGTTTTCAGATCCGCTTCTTATTCAATACGGACGTGCGTATGCCTGATCTATGTGTGTTTTAAACAAAAACTCACAATACCTTCGCTTTGCATGCCTTAATGAATCAGGCCCTTAATGTGGGCGCAATCCACATAGCCTAGCATTTCTGTTTCAGTTTTCTTTCTGTATGTGCTAATAAGTGCTAATTAATAGCTGAATGTATTACATAGCATCATCAGCAGCAGATATTTATTTAGCACTAGTAATTCCGCTGTGCTGTACAGTGAACTCGCTCACGTCAGTCCCTGCCCCATTGGAGCTTACAGTCTAAATTCCCTAACATACACACACAGACAGAGAGAGACTAGGGTCAATTTGATAGCAGCCAATTAACCTACTAGTATTTTTTTGGAATGTGGGAGGAAACCGGAGCACCCGGAAGAAACCCGTGCAAACACGGTGAGAACATACAAACTCCACACAGATAAGGCCATTGTTGGGAATCGAACTTATGACCCCAGAGCTGTGAGGCAGAAGTGCGAGTCACTGATGTAAAGTTTTTGTTGGAGAATGCCAATGCAATTATTTGTTGTTGAATAAAGTACTATTAATATTTGAGAGGCCTCTTTGGATCCTTTTTTTCCTATTGCCTTTTAGCTGTTCTTTAACTTATAATACAAAATGTAAACTAGTTAGTGTCTTTAATCCATTAAATGTATATATGTTATAATATAATCATATATAATATCTACACAATTTTGGAAAAAGTAGAACTGACAGTTTTATTTATTTCTCCAGATACATTTTTTTATAGAGTATACAAAATGTTATTAATGTTTCACACTTGTATTTACTGAAACAAAACAAATGGAGCTGTTTAAAAACATTTTGCAATACAAAATAGATGTTGTGGAACAAATATATTTCAGCAACACAAGATCACTTTAGTGATATATAAAGTCATACAAATGTTCATTTATGTATACACTTTATTATGTTGCACAAAATTATTTTGACCTCCCAGGATTCATTTTGTAACAAATTATCTCTAGGATACAAAATTCATGTGAATCATAAACAAAAATTGTTGTGTTGCATAAGATATAGAAAAATAAACAGGTATTTAAACACCACACAATTAAATTTTCAATAGATTTCCTACAATAATGCCATTTTA
Organism: Mixophyes fleayi; assembly: GCF_038048845.1. Lineage (NCBI taxonomy): Eukaryota > Metazoa > Chordata > Amphibia > Anura > Limnodynastidae > Mixophyes > Mixophyes fleayi. The sequence continues at coordinate 42,473,995 of NC_134409.1, forward strand.
GGGTTCTAAAGTAGTTTGTGCTGAAAATGAATTTGCAACATAAATACAATTTTTGAACAAATAATATTTTATAATAGCAAAATATATGTGCTATGTTTTGTGTTACAAATTTAATCTATACAATAGAGAGATTTATTTTGTGGCATAGCAACCAATTATGTGCAGTTTAATGCTTATGTAGAGAAAATTATTTATGGTGAAATGTCACACCATACTTTGTGAATAAAGCACTCATTCAACTTCAATTTATATTGGCCATTCCAGCATAGTATTGCATGTATTACAAATATTGATGATGCCATAATTATTTAAAACATTTACCTTGTGGCTTCAATTTTACCATTCTGTGCGATGTAATAGGGTTGGTCTAAATTGTATTCATCAAAGACTCCCCATCGGAGATGTGCCCATTCATGCACAAACACTCTCCCTGTAAGAATACAATGTGTGAAAATCTTTTTAAAAATCCAATCTTCAAAATACAACAAAGTATAAATAAAACTGTAATTGTATCAAAAACCAAGTTCAAATATTTAAAATAATGTAACAAGCTACATTGATAAGAAACCTATAGTTTATATTATAGATGTGTGCTGATCCTCGTGTTTTGGTTTTGGATGTGGTTTTGGTTCTAAAACGCGTTCATGTTTTAGTTTTGTGACATGTTTTAGCAAAAAAAAAATCACAAAAGGTTTGAATTTTGTTTTGGTTTTGAATCTGGATTTAATTAAAAATTGTGGAAACTGGTAAAATAATGTAATTTTGAGCTGTTTTTGCTCTAATAGTACTATTTATAGCATTAACATTAATTTCTAGTCATTTTCAGTCTATTTTCTAGAGATGGTCACTAACCCCCGTGTTTTGGTTTTGGTTTTGGTTTTGCAAAACCACCATTGCGTGTTTTGGTTTTGGTTTTGGTTTTGTTAGGTTGTGTTTTGCTATTTTGTTGGAAAATCAATGTTTTTGGGCCTAAAGTAACCCAATTTAGTGCTCCAACTGTTTCATAGATAAGTAATCTAATTGTAGAGGTAATAAATCATCCAAAAAACAGTTTAATTCCTGGTAGGTAGGCCTTCATTTATTCTACACACAAAACAGATTGTCTTTCTCTCCATCTATGCATATTGGCAATGCAGCCATCGTCTTTGGATGTATATTACACCCTACACTTATAGTTAAATATGTAAAGAAATGGAAAAAGGCAGTTTGCTTTCAGTCTCTATAGGCCCCCCTCCACTTGTTTACAAAACCAAAAAATTCAGTGGTTATAGACTGTACAATATTAATTGAAATGGAGAAAGCCAGTTTGGTTTCTGGCTCTCTAGGCCCCCCTCCACTTGTCAAAAAAAAATAAAATCAGCTGTTATAGACTGTACAATATTAAGAGAAATGGATAAAGCCAGTTTGGGATCACTCTGTCTATGACACCCTACCCTTAAGGAGAAATTGCCCAAACAGCAGCCTTTCAAGACAGTACGTGATATGTAAATGCCACAAGTCCCTTTCCTCTTTTGGGATAGATTGCACCCTACACTTACATAGAAAGTTTTAAAAATATGTTATCGTCATCATCTTCAGGTTCATCCTCACCCTCATCAGTGTGTACGTCATCACCACAGACTATCAATTCATCGCCGCTTGAATCCGCCATTAGAGAACAGTCAGTGCTTGGATGTCTTGGATGGTGAAGGCCTTCCTCGTGGAAGATGTAGTTCATTTTTATAAACATCATTATCTCCACATTTTTGGGAAGTAACCTTCTACGGCGATCACTGACTAAGTTCCCTGCTGTGCTGAACACTCGTTCAGAGTACACACTGGAGGGTGGGCAGCTTAGGTATTGCAAAGCAAGTTTGTACATGGGTTTCAAAATGGCCTGCTTTTCTTCCTAGTAAGGAAAGGGACTGTCTGACATTTCCATATCAACTACCTCTTGAAAGTAATCCTCCACCATCCTTTGCATGTTTATACTCGTATTGGATCGAGTTATGGGCAAAGTGACACATTTTTTAGAAAAATCCTTTAAACCAGCCCAGATGTTAAATTGTTCTGGTCTGCCCCATGCGTCTTCCCTGCTTCTTTTTGGGAAATTTAATTTTTTACTAGCAGCAGCGGCTTGAGAAAGTGAAGGAGGACACGTTAAGCCGAGGCCCAGTTCAGTGGCCAACTTGCTGAGCAATAGCTTCTTGCAAAAGTTCACATCTCGCTCATTTACAAGTAAAGACTCAATGTAGGTTTTAAACCTTGGATCAAGCACAGTGGCCAAAACATACTGATACGAGTTCAAGATCTTAATAACTCGAGGATCATTGTGAAGCAAATTAAATACTTGATTGACAAGGCCAACATACTTTGCTGAATTGCTTGCTTTCAGCTCCTCCTTCATTTTCTCAAGCTGCTTTTCCAATAGTCTAATTAAAGGAATGACTTGGCTCAAACTAGCAGAGTCTGCACTCACCTCACACGTCACAACTTCAAATGGTTTCAGCACCTTGCACAGCACTGAAAGGATTCCCCACTGTGCAAGAGTGAAATACATCCCCCCTCCTTTCCCAATATGATATGGATATGATATGATCTTTTAAAATATTACAACTTCCTAGTTACTGTCATAAGCTTTAAGAACTAGCAGGAGAGGTCTTAACCTATAGCAGCCGCCTTTCCCTTATAGTTGGAAGCACTCAAAGGTACCCAGGACTTAACGCAATATAGTAAAAAACCTATGAGCAGGAACCTGTAGTATGGAGATAGTAGAAATGGGGTCAAGAGCACGCCCCCACATCCACTTAGGATGCAGCAATGATTTAATTACAGTCGGGCACCCTGGCTGCCTGCTACTAGTTGGGACGCAGCGGCAGTGTGAGGCATCCAGGTTATCCTGGTGTCAGAACGAGTACACCCTTTCCTGAGGACCACTGCTGCTGCAAGTCTCGGGCAGTCCCCTTTACCCCGGAGTTGGACGAAGCTTACCCTGGGGGGACTGATTCTCTATACAGTTCTCTATCTCTATCACATAGCGTAAATCATTAGCTCTCCATCTTTACATTTATTTTTTGCCAGTGTCAAAATCTGTCCTCTTTAATTTCTCAGAATGTGGACTTTCAATTGCACAGTCAAGATATGTTTTAGGCAACCAAATCTGCATCAATGTGAGCATTATACATGCTTACACGTGTGGGAAGGGCAACTATTGGCCTTTCTGAACTGTCTGTTTTGCATATTTCTTACACTTCACTAACAGAACATATAAATATTATTTACATACATTCCAATTTTATATGCATGGGTCTTGGGGACCACCTCCTCTGCAAGACTCAGGCAGTCCCCTCTCCTTAGCGGTTGGATGAAGTTAATATACCATAGATTGTAAACTTACAAGAAGGGCCCTCTTACTTCTCTGTCTTTATGTATTACCCAGAATTGTTTTATTGCTGTTTGTTCCCAATTGTAGAGCGCTATGGAATTTGCTGGCTCTATATAAATAAATGATGATGATGATGATAATAATATATACGAGTCCCTTGGTTTGATTCAGAAGGACAGTATTATGGCACAGAGCATTTAAGTTAAACTAGGCTGAGAAAGCCGTGTTCTTCTCTACTGATGAATGTTCTGTCCATCAAAAAATGTATTGTGTGCGTAGTGTTTTTATTATGGATGCAGGCCACCTTTGTCTCTCACACATTCATTTATTTATATAGCGGCAAGGTAAGGAAAGCCCTGCTCTTGGCTGTCACTGAAAGCTCTGGCAATGTATTGTGTGTGTAGTCTTTGAAATGTGTTATTATGGGTGCAGGACACCTTCGTCTCTCAACATCATCATTTATTTATATAGTGAAATCAAATTAGGTAGCTCTTGACAATTGGGTATCTACTGGTCTAAATATCTACTGATGCCTCTGTCCATCTAATGACATCTGATTGTTGCCACCTCTTCGCTCTCCATGGTGCATTCTGTGAAATGTTACAAATTTAGTGTCTGTTTAGCGTTTCAACATTTTTATCTCTTGCACCTTACACTAAATGTTTATGTTGTTTAGATTATCTAATGGGCTTGCTTCAGTTGGTGGCTTGGCAGATGATTTTTTTGCAGCCGCTGCAATATTCTACATGCGATTGTTGAATGTCGAAAATGCCCAGTAAATACTCTCAAAAGCAAATACCTTTTCTTAAATATAGATGTCACCGAATGACCCTTTCAAAATTGGCAAGTGTTGAAAGATAGAAAAGATTAGAATATAATAATATATAGTGTTTTTGTGTGGTGTGCAGCTACTAATAAACCTCACATGCAAACACCCTTTATTAATATGGATCTCACTAAATGACCCTTTAAATAGTGACAAATATTGAGAATTACAAAAGATTAGAATATAATATTAGACAGCGTTTTTTCAGGGTGTGAAACTGCTGCTGACTAACATGCAAACACTCAGTTTTTTTCAAATTTATTTCAGATGTCACTGCCCTACACAAGATTACTTTTACTAGAAAAACTTTAATTTTTAAAAGAAAGAAATCTATTTGTTTTTTGGATTCTGCTGTTAGTAGTCTTAAAGCAAAAGCACCCTGTTTTTCTCCACTAAATAATTATACTATTTAGTTCGGAACGATATCTAACTCAGTCTATATACTGTCTAGTAATATTATATATGCAATGCATTAACAACATCCAGTAGCCACTAGTCCAAGTAAACTCTCTCAAAGATTGAATTTCAAAGCAATTGATCAGCAAACTATTCTAGTCTAATTTCGAAAGAACTGCTAAAGAACTGATTTACAATAATGACATATTTCTATTGCTTTCTCTGTCCCTCTTTCATCCAAAATGCTTTTTTCAGAGCAGAGCACTGCAGCTAATCTCCTCCCTACATTCCTGGAAATTATGTTTTGTCTAAGATCCGAATTTGGTGCGTGAAACCAATACACAAATTTCAACCAATCTGAACCGTTCAACTCTACTTTATATGCTTAGATGTCATGGAATATTTTATTTTAGTTAAGATATACTACATTCTTTTGAAATAGGTATGTGAATAATAGATACAGATACACATGTATATTGTAACCCGCAAAGCCATGGATATTATATCATAGTACTATCATAAGAATATATATATACAGATATATTATTTACATAACCATAGATGTTAGATCACTGCAATTTAATATACACCAATCAGCCACAGCATTAAAACCACTGACAAGTGCCCCACAGCACTGAGGTCATGAGTTCGATTCCCGACCATGACCTTATCTGTGTGGAGTTTGTATGTTCTCCCTGTGTTTGCGTTGGTTTCCTCCGGGTGCTCCGTTTTCCTCCCACACTCCAAGAACACACTGGTAGGTTAATTGGCTGCTATTAAATTGCCCTTAGTCTCTCTCGGTCTGTGTGTGTGTATGTTAGGGGATTTAGATTGTAAGCTCTAATGGGGCAGGGACTGATGTGAATGAGTTCTCTGTACAGCGCTGCGGAATTAGTGGCACTATATAAATAATTAGATGATGATAATGATGATGATAAAGTGAAGTGAATAATGTTATTTATCTTGTTACAATGGCATCTGTCAAGGGATGTTGCATATTAGACAGCAAGTGAAGAGTCCGTTGATTCATTAGAAGCAGAAAAATGACAAGCATAACAATCTGGGCGACTTTGACAAGAGCCATATTGTGATGGCTAGACAACTGGATTAGAGTGTCTTCAAAACGCCAGGTCTTTTTGGTGTTCCCGGTATGGAGTGGTTAGTACCTACCAAAATTGGCTGAGAAAGGACAACTAGCAACATGGTTATCGGTGTCCATGGCTCAGTGATGCACGTGGGGAGCGAAGGCTAGCCCGTCTGGTCCAATTACACAGAAGAGCTACTGTAGCACAAATTACTGAAAAAGTTAATGCTGGCTATGATAGAAAGGTGTCAGGTGCATCGCAGCTTTATGCATATGGGGCTGCGTGGCCGTAGACCAATTGGAGTGTCCATGTTGACCTCTTTTAACAATCGAAAGCACCTACAATGGGCATGTGAGTGCCAGAACTGGACCATGGCGCAATGGAAGAAGGTAGCCTAGTCTGATGAATCACATTTTCTTTTACATCATGCAGATGGCTGGGTATGTGTGTGCCATATACCCTGGAAAGAGATGGCACCAGGATGCACTATGGGAAGAATGAATACCAGCAGAGACAGTGTGATACTCTGGGCAATGTTCTGCTGGGAAACCTCGGGCCCTGGCATTCATGTGGATTTTGCTTTGACATGTATCACCTACCTAAACCAACCAAGTACACACCCCTTTAAGGCAACGACATTCCCTGATGGCAATGGCCTCTTTCAGCAGAATATTGTGCCCTGCCACACTGCAAAAATTGTTCAGTAATAGTTTAAGTAACATGACAAAGAGTTCAAGGTGTTGAGTTGGTCTCCAAATTCCTCAGATCTCAATCCGATCTAGCATCTGTGTGATGTGCAGGAAAAACAAGTCTGAGCCATGGAGACCCCACCTCGCAACTTAAAGGATCTGCTGCTAACATCTTGATAAAAGATACCACAGGACACCTTCAGAGGTCTTGTAGATTCCATGTCTTAACAGGTCAGGTCACTGTTTTGGTGGCACGAGGGGGGACCTACACAAAATTAGGCAGGTGGTTTTACTGTTGTTGCTGTCTATGTGAAGGAATCACTGTGACAATTAGAAGATACTTCCTTTTATAAAATTATTTCGAAAGACACAACCACTGAATTTCAATTCAATTCTGTTGGCAGATATTAAAATGGGATAGCCTAATCCTACAGAATACAATAACATTAAATAATTACTCAATTGCTCCATTCAAGTCACCACAGCTGAGTAAATAAGCAATATATGGTAAATGTTTTGGGTGGAAAAAGAATGTCTGAGAAATATTGTGTTGAACGAGGGCATTTCCTAGGGGCAGTAAAATACAGCACCACTTGCTGTCTCTCTGCTCAGGGCCACATGCTTGTCTTGACTGACCTACAGCAATGCATCAAATAAACATTATAGTCTACCAAATTTTAATACTACTACCCTACCAAGTAACTCAATAGACCAAAATTATCTCTACTTTGCAGCTTGGAGATATTATGTGACTATACAAAAAAAATGTTAACCATGTATATGTAGTCTCTCGCCATCTCCTAAAAAGACTCTGCTCACAATCATTATCTACTTTCATTGGTGTGGTCACAACCTCTTTCAAGCTATATTTTTTCTAGATTAACTTTCTTACTATTGCCTGCTATTTAACGCTTATTTAACGCTTATTTTATTACACTTAGAGATATAGTTTCATAAACTAAACCAGCTAAAGTAATCTATAGATAATGTTGTAAACATTAATTGAGATTAGTACTTCCTTTGGATGCATGTGCAGATAGCAATGATCTCTAAAAACACATGATAAGTCTCTGGAGGTCATGTACGACTTGCACCGTAAAACACCTTGGCTTTGCATTGGTGCATCTAGATGGATTGCCCAGTGCACATTGTGATGCACATCTACACTCCTCAACAACAGTGAATAGCACTTAGGAATGCGGACTTTCAGAAAAATCGGTGAAAGTTCTCTATTCAAAAAGTTTTCACATCGTAGGCAAACCACCTCCTTTCAATTAAATAAATGTTTTCTATAAAATAATGCCCAGCTTAGTCATATTAATGGCTTAAATTAATAATTATAGGGCGGAATATGTTGACTATCTTAATAACACACTTTTGATTCAAAGGTTAGACAGATGACAGAAATTTTTCCTCACTGTATTTAAAGAAGGTCTGTATGCATTTTTTTCTAAACCTACATCTGCAGCATTTGTATAATGTATACAATATCCATAATCTTTCCATTGCGCATACACAGTAGCCAAGTAGCCAGTACTCTATCTAAACGCTCTGACAGACTGACACCCAATAGTAAACTATGTTAGCTGACTGAAACAGGAATAAGCTGCATTAAAAATAATCCCAGCTATTGTTCTCTTTGTAAAATTCCTTATTTCACCCTGTATAATGCTCTAGTCACTCTCTATAAGATATTTTAGAAGCAAAGCCTGCAAGCCACCTTCCTCCCTACACACTGTCTGTTCTAAAATGGCAGATGAGAGCAGGGGGAGGGCTATATCAAAATATTGATCCAAAACTCACAAGAGCTTTGGAGAAAGAAACTCCAAGAAATTACGTTTTGCCTCATTTTCAGATCCGATTTTGGCGCAAAGAATCGAGTTGCATTTCCTTTACACTCAGAGATATTCAGATTTCTCTGAATCTGAACTGTTCATCTCTTGTTTTTTTTACACTCTTTGGTTTTGCACTAGTATTACTTTTTTACGTATGCAACACTTTTCATCAACAATGTGTCGTTTTCAACGTAGATTAAAATTGGAGATAACTATTTACAGTTCACCCAAGAGGACTCAATTTAAAAACTTATAAAGGTGTAACAGGTCAGCTAATAGTAAAGCTAGGCATGAGAATAACTGCTACTAGGTTTCAGGGTCCAATGCTTAAAAACACCCCTTGATCCCACAAGATGATAGTTGAATTAATTGACTGCCTCATAAACGCTTCTTAAATACAGAGATTATCAGTAATAGGTGTGCTGGCACTGCCAATATTTCAAGAAATGCAAATTTTGTTTTTTTATGTTTCTTATAGAATGCCTCACAGACTAGGGTGACAGATTGTGTGTCCAAATTTGTCTTGAAAAGACAAATCACTTTAAACATTAAATATATTCTTTGTTTATCACTGAAATCCCGATTGATCTATAAATATTGATAAAACAATAGATTACATATTCCACTGTATATGAAGGTTTTTAACAGGATTGAGATCAAGATTGTGTAACATAACACAATTAAAAAGCATAGGTCAAATAATAATACATAACACAATAAAATAACAGATATTGTACTCTTTACCTCGAGGCCCATACACAGAGATCAGGTTGTCATCAGTCATGAAGTTAGGAGTAAGATGAATTAAATTGCCTTGCTTCCCACATGCTTCATATTGCTGAGTATATGGGTCATCTGCATATTTTAGGGAAGGACTTGCAATGATAATATCTGCCTAATAGTAGAAACAGAGATAAAAATGAATGTGTTACAAATATACTTTTACTCTTATATGCAGCCATCACCCCAACCCCCCCTCATTGTTTCTAAAATATAAATATATATATATATATATATATATATATATATATATTTATACACCTTTTCCTGACCTCCCGCAAATAAAATAGCTTTTTCAGCCGTATTTGCAACTACATCCCAGTTTGAATATGTACACAAATGCTCAAACGCATCCTTACCGTACATTGCCTACATGAGAACATCTCTTCTGTAACGCTTCGGTCCGGCAAATAGTATCTCTCTCGTTACCCGCATTTCATTCATCTGGAAACTGCTATGTTCCAGCATCAGACAAACTTCATTCATTTATTCAGCTACATTCAGTTCTGCACAGGTGCACCTCCCTCCTCTTGTCATTGGCTGAGCATTCCTGGAGCACTATTTAAACCTCCTGGATTCACCTGTCTGATGCCTGTTATTCAAGCTGACTTCCTGTAGCCTGTGGTTCTGGTTCCTGTTCTCCTTGTGGTTCTCTGCTATTCCAGCCTGCTCTCTGTTCATGGCCTATGCTGAACCATCGCTGCTCCAGTACCTATCTTGCCATCTCCAGTGTACTTCATCGCGACAGCTCCGGTTCTCTCATCGCTACCACTCAGAGCCACTACTACACCTGTGACTCATCAGCTGTTACTACGGGCAGGGCCGGATTTACCACTAGGCAACCTAGGCACCTAGGGCCTAGCGGCTCTCGGGGGCACAGCTGTGGGGGACAGAAGCAATTAAAAAAAAAAAATAATTCCCCCCCCCCCCGAGTCGGGGGAGGGGGGTCGGTTGCCGCGAGTCGGGGGAGGGGCTAGTGTGGTGGCTAGTCTCCTCTAGGATTATCATTTGTATGTGCCACACTTACTGATATATTTTCAAACAGAGGACACACCAACAACAGAGCGAGCAGCATTCCCGTTCTATTATCCAACTGAAAATAACTGAAATTAATGTCAGTGTGTATTAATGATCAGACTATCGGCAGATATGTAAATATCTATAGGTAGGAACACTAAATGTACTGATGAATTACATTTTCATTGTGATATAGGCTTTCATAGCTTTTTCAACATAATTGCAGTCTTAGGAATTCCTCAGAAACGTGTTCATGTTTGAGCTAACTAAACCAATGTAGGTAACTTGAGTCTTCCTGAACTACAATTTCCAGCATGTTCAATCTGTCAATGAGGAGTCATGTTACTGTTTTGAAAAGTCAGTGGTTGGCTAGTGTGGTGGCTAGTCTCCTCCCTCCCTCCTCTGTGTGGCCTGCTGTGTGTTACATGGGACGTGCACCACATGACAGGTGCCGTCCCATGTGTGAAGGGGATGAAGACTCCACAGCTCCTAGATGGAAAAAGGTAAGTCGGGGGAGGGGTGGGGTAGTATATTAATAGTGTGTGTGTGTGTGTGTGTGTGTCCACTGTCTGTGTGTATTGTGTGTGTGTGTGTGAGGGGCCACTGTGTCCGTGTATTATGTGTGTGTGAGGGGCCACTGCGTGCGTGTATTATGTGTGTGTGTGTGTAAGGGGCCACTGCGTGAGTGTATTGTGTGTGTGTGTGTGTGTGTGTGAGGGGCCACTGCGTGCGTGTATTATGTGTAGAGATGGTCACTGACCCCCATGTTTTGGTTTTGGATTCGGTTTTGGATCTGGATTACCGTCGTGTTTTGATTTTGGTTTTGGTTTTGCAAAACCGCCATTGCGTGTTTTGGTTTTGGTTTTATTTTGCTATTTTGTTGGAAAATCAATGTTTTTGGCCTAAAATAACCTAATTTAGTGCTCCAACTGTTTTATAGATAAGTAATCTAATTGTAGAGGTAATAAATCATCCAAAAAACAGTTTAATTCCTGGTAGGTAGGCCTTCATTTATTCTACACACAAAACAGATTGTTTTCCTCTCCATCTATGCATATTGGCAATGCAGCCATCATCTTTGGATGTATATTACACCCTACACTTATAGTTAAATATATAAATAAATGGAAAAAGGCAGTTTGCTTTCTGTCTCTATAGGCCCCCCTCCACTTGTTTAAAAAACCAAAAAATTCAGCCGTTATAGACTGTACATTATTAATTGAAATGGACAAAGCCAGTTTGGTTTCTGGCTCTCTAGCCCCCCTCCACTTGTCAAAAATACAAAAAAATTCAGCCGTTATAGACTGTATAATATTAATTTAAATGGACAAAGGCAGTTTGGTTTCTGGCTCTCTAGGCCCCCCTCCACTTGTCGAAAATACAAAAAATTCAGCCGTTATAGACTGTACAATATTAAGAGAAATGGACAAAGCCAGTTTGGGGTCACTCTGTCTATGACACCCTACCCTTAAAGAGAAATTGCCCAAACAGCAGCCTTTCAAGACGGTACATGATATGGAAATGCCACAAGTCCCTTTCTTCTTTGGGGGTAGATTGCACCCTACACTTACATAGAAAGTTTTAAAAAGATGTTATCGTCATCATCTTCAGCTTCATCCTCACCCTCATCAGTGTGTACGTCATCATCACAGACTATCAATTCATCGCTGCTTGAATCCGCCATTAGAGAACAGTCAGTGCTTGGATGTCTTGGATGGTGAAGGCCTTCCTCGTGGAAGATGTAGTTCATTTTTATAAACATCATTGTGTCCACATTTTTGGGAAGTAACCTTCTACGGCGATCACTGACTAAGTTCCCTGCTGTGCTGAACACTCGTTCAGAGTACACACTGGAGGGTGGGCAGCTTAGATATTGCAAAGCAAGTTTGTACATGGGTTTCCAAATGGCCTGCTTTTCTTCCCAGTAAGGAAAGGGACTGTCTGACATTTCCATATCAACTACCTCTTGAAAGTAATCCTCCACCATCCTTTGCATGTTTATACTCGTATTGGATAGAGTTATGGGCAAAATGACACTTTTTGAAAAATCCTTCAAACCAGCTCAGGGGGTAAATGTATGAACATGCGGGTTCTTCAACACCCGCGTGTTCAGCGTATTCGGCGATTAAATTTCAAGCAGCGCTGCATTGTTTCCCTTTACAATGCAGCGCCGCTTGAAATTTAATCGCCGAACACGCGGGTGTTGAAGAACCCGCATGTTCATACATTTACCCCCAGATGTTAAATTGTTCTAGTCTGCCCCCTGCGTCTTCCCTGCTTCTTTTTGTGAAAATAAATTTTATACGAGCAGCAGCAGCTTGAGAAAGTGAAGGAGAACACGTTGTCAAGCCGAGGCCCAGTTCAGCGGCCAACTTGCTGAGCAATAGCTCCTTGCAAAAGTTCACATCTCGCTCATTTACAAGTAAAGACTCAATGTAGGTTTTAAACCTTGGATCAAGCAAAGTGGCCAAAATGTACCGATCCGAGTTCAAGATCTTAATAACCTGAGGATCATTGTGAAGCGAATTAAGTACTTAATTGACAAGGCCAACATACTTTACTTTGCTTGCTTTCAGCTTTTCCTTCATTTTCTCAAGCTGCTTTTCCAATAGTCTAATTAAAGAAATGACTTGGCTCAAACTAGCAGAGTCTGCACTCACCTCACAAGTCACAACTTCAAATGGTTTCAGCACCTTGCACAGGACTGAAAGGATTCCCCACTGTGCAAGAGTGAAATACATCCCCATTCCTTTCCCAATGTCATGGCTTGTGCAATATGCTTGGATGGCTTTGCGCTGTTCCTCCATCCTCTGAAGCATGTACAGGGTGGAATTCCACCTAGTTACCACCTCTTGCTTAAGTTGGTGGCATGGCAAGTTAAACTGCTCTTGGAGCTGCTGTAGTCTCCTACATGCTGTGGCTGAAATGCCCTGAAATTTTACGTGCCAACGAAAGCATTTCCTGCACCTCACGGTTATTTCGTTGGAAGCTCTGCACCACCAAGTTGATTGTGTGAGCAAAAGAGGGAATATGTTGGAAATCACCCAGCTGTATCGCTCGCACTATTTTGTTGGCGTTATCAGAAATGACATACCCTGGGGAGAGTCTGAGTGGTATAAGCCATGCATCAATCACATCTCTCAGTTTGCATAACAAATTGTCAGCTGTATGCCTGTTAGTGAAGCCGGTGATACAAAGAGTGGCCTGCCTGTGACAAATGTTACGTAGTGGTGTACATGCTGCTGCTGTTCCTGCTGGTGAAGGTGAACGACCAACCCAGTGGGCTGTCACAGTCATATAGTCTTTGGTTTGGGCACTTACACTTGTCCACATATCTGTGGTTAAGTGGACAGTGGGCAGAATGGCATTTTTCAGGGCAATCTCTACATTTTTACACACTTTTAGGTATAGATGTGGAATTGCTTTACGGGAGAAATGGTGTCGCAATGGAATTCTGTAACGCGGACACAAAACCTCAATTAACTGTGAAAATCCAGCTGCGCTTATTGTGGAGATTGGACGCAGATCTAACACTAAAATTGCAGCCATGGCGTCTGTGATTCGCTTGGCGACTGGGTGACTGCTGTCATATTTGCTTCCCCTCGCAAATGATTGTTTCACAGTTAATTGCTGAAATGTAGGACTGCTCATTTTCTTGACCTGCCTCTGGGATGACTATTCACCCCCAGCAACAGCAAAAGCAGCAGCAGTGGGACTAACGCTTTCTTCAGAGGAATCAATAATAGTGCAGCAGTCATCCAGCTTTAAGTGGGATGCCGGGCTAACTCCGAGCACTACTGGGGATATTGATGAGGATGGTGTGGTGGGTGTATTTTGTAGCCGTCGGGATGTTGGTGAGCGGAGGGTCTTAGCTGATGAAGGAGTGCTTATATTTTTTTGGGAAGAACTTTCAGCTTTTCCCAACACTTTGTCATGAACTCTCGTTAAATGGCGTAACATAGACGAGGTTCCGAGATGGTTAAGGTCCCTCCCTCGACTGACTGTGGCTTGACATACACTACAAATGGCTATACAATTGTTGTCTGGATTTGGGTAGAAATAATTTAACACATAAGAAGTGGATTTTTTTGTTTTATGCCCAGGCATGACAATGGCCTCTTTCTTGTCACGTGCCAGAACTGCTGCCACTGGTGCACTGGTACACAAACAACCTCATCCTCACCAACATCCTTATTAGCGCCCTTGTCGCCTACACAAATCTCCCCCTCATCCTCTTCTAATTCTAAAGTGGCATCCTCAATTTGGGTATCACCGGCTACACTTGGGCTATTAAGGCACACATCAGCAGAATGCTCACGATTAGACATCCCACTGTTGGATGGAATCTCCACAGGGATTGTTGTCATTTGTGAATCAGAGCAAACATTATCCTCTAATGCCTTACTGTTATCTTGCAGCTCGGCTTTGACGCGTAACAGTAGTTGTGCACCAATTGTAGGATCGGTAACTTTTTGGGATCTGCCACTAATAGCCAAAAGTGAAGGCCTCATTCTCTCTTTGCCACTGCGTGTGTAGAATGGCATGTTGGCAATTTTTTTTTTTTCGGCACTTAACTTTTGTTCCGTAACACTTCTTTTTCGCTTCAACACAGTAAATTATTTTTTTGTTTTTGTTTTTTGGACTGATTTCAAAACACTCTGTAGTTTGACATCGCCTTTCCCAGATGACGTACTGGGAACACTAACATCAGGACTGGTGACAGAACCTGGTTGCTCATTCTGATCATATGTGGACTGCTTTGAACCCACTCTGAGTGCAAAGCACTTGTAGTAATAAAAATTATTTGGTAAGATACTGCTGACAAATATGACTTTTGACAGCCAGAAATATTTATGCACAATTATGGGGGACACCCCAAAAGCACTGGGGAGTGCTAAAAATTATTTGGTAGATACTGCTGACAGATATGACTTTTGACAGCCAGAAATATTTATGCACAATTATGGGGGACACCCCAAAAGCACTGGGGAGTGCAAAAAATATTTTGGTAGATACTGCTGACAGATATGACTTTTGACAGCCAGAAATATTTATGCACAATTATGGGGGACACCCCAAAAGCACTGGGGAGTGCTAAAAATTATTTGGTAGATACTGCTGACAGATATGACTTTTGACAGCCAGAAATATTTATGCACAATTATGGGGGACACCCCAAAAGCACTAAGGAGTGCTAAAAATTATTTGGTAGATACTGCTGACAGATAGTAATTTTGACAGACAGAAATATTTATGCACAATTATGGGGGACACCCCAAAAGCACTTGGGAGTGCTAAAAATTATTTGGTAGATACTGCTGACAGATATGACTTTTGACAGCCAGAAATATTTATGCACAATTATGGGGGACACCCCAAAAGCACTGGGGAGTGCAAAATATTACAAAAATAAAATAAACCTCTATCCTCCTCTCTTCTCTAGCGATTTTTGTTACAGCAATTGGAATAAGAATATTGTATTCTCTGTCCCTGCTCTAATCAGCCTGTGACTACACCCTGCTCTCTCCCTCTGTCAAATGGCGATGGATTGCTGTGGAGGCGTGTGTTTATAATCTTGAAGTATCGCGAGAACCGAGCCTCAAGATCCGACGACGTCTCGATGACGTTCGGCCTCGATTTAGAATCTGAACGGGCGGGAGAGTACCGAGCTTCTCAGCTCGGTACTCGGATACCCAAAGTTCGGGTGGGTTCGGTTCTCGGGGAACCAGAACCGCCCATCTCTAATTATGTGTGTGTGAGGGGCCACTGCGTGCGTGTATTATGTGTGTGTGTGGGGCCAGTGTGTGTATGTATTATGTATGTGAGGGGCCACTGTGTGTGTGTATTGTGTGTGTGTGAGGGGCCACTGTGTGTGTGAAGGGGGGCCCAAACCGATATCTTGCCTAGGGCCCCATGAGGTGTAAATTCGGCTCTGACACGGGTTACCTCCGTTTCTTCAGTTTGCTCTCAGTCTCCTGCTGTGTTGAACTATTACTGCTACAGCACTGCTACTACCATCTCCAGTGTGCTTCATCGTGACAGCTTCAGTTCCCTCATCGCTACCACTCAGAGCCGCTACTACTCCTGTGACTCATCAGCTGTTACTACGAGTTACCTCTGCTACTTCAGTCTGCTCTTAGTCTCCGGCATGTTGAACTATCGCTGCTCCAGTACTGTTATTACCAACTCAACTGTACTTCATCGTGATAGCTCCAGTTCTCTCACCGCCACCACTCAGAGCCGCTACTACTATTGTGACTCATCAGCGGTTACTACGAGTTACCTTCACCATATCAGTTTACTCTCAGTCTCCTGCTGTACTGAACTATTGCTGATCCAGTATTACTATACCATCTCTGATGTACTTCATCATGACAGCTCCAGTTCTCTAACCGCTATCACTGTGAGCCATAACTGCCTTGGTGACTCATCGGCTGTTTCCCTAAGCTACCTCTGCTTTCATGTGTGTGCTCAGCATAACTCCAGCACTGTACTCCCGCTGTTCCAGTATCTCTACCAATCACTCCTGGATACACCATTGTGACAGCTTTTGCTCTTTCCCTGTTATACCACAGGACATCCGTTCTCCTAGTGCCCTCGTGTGTTCCTGTTCCCATACCATATACCTGTGGGTTCTAGTCTCTACCCGCTTCGCCTGGCTCTTCCACACTGTTCTGCTGTTCACAAGTCTGAAGAGCCACAGCTACATACATTCACTTTCGCAACATGAACAGTGTGAAAAACCGCAATACATCACACTAATTGGGCCCAAAGTCTGTATATATAACATAATCACAGAGCAGCATTAATTATTTATTTGATTATTTCTGGATAACAGGTTTTTGTTTTTCCTTCACACTATTTTCACATTAAAGTTTGGATTAAAAAAAACAATGTCATTTTTTGTGCATAAGTACTAAGGTCTACTACAATAAATACCTCTACTTTGTACTTAGTCTGCTCCCATTTTTTCAATTATGCAATTCTCTGTCGTACTTTACTGTACCTTATCATATGTTTCTGTTTTGGGCACTGTGTATGTTCCAGACCAACTAAAGGGAAGTAAAATTTTCACATTCTGTATGTAGAGTCTTTTCTTTGTAGCATCAAATAAATAACCTGTAGCTTCTTTCACCATATCCTACAAAGAGAGAAATTGTTAAATGCACTAAAAACTAAAACATATATTTTCTTTTGCGTTGCAATATAACATTTGTATACTACATTTTATTACCTATGGATTCAACATTATTAGAGAATATATGTTTATTCAAAGATGCTGATCATTCAATAAATTAAAAGTTGATTTTTCATTTTAGGAACGTTAGAAAAGGATATCAGCATCTATGTAGTCGGTCAGCAATTTCCATGTATCCCTAGTTTTGAACTATGCAAAGATTGTTGTTTATCATGTGTTGAATAAGAATCTTTTCAGTTGTATAGATGGAGTCCTGATCAGTACATTAAAATTCATCAGAAATGCATGGGAACCTTTCATGCACTGTTCATGCACTTAATCTGACTAAATTAATTAAATTGATTCCAACAAGTGTGCACTCCCACCTGTCATTACCGCAGTATAGCAAACTATTTTGCTCCCTACACTCATAAACATCTTTGCATGTAAAGGCTTATATAGAGGCAACATAAATTTGGAAGGCAGACAAGAAACTTTAAAATCAAAAATTAACCATTATTTTTTTATCTTTATTGGTCATTTGATGCTCACACATTACACAGAACAGGGGCATTTAAATTACAAAAGATAAATAATCTGTTCACTATATGTGGGCCTCAGCATAAGCCAGGAGAATGTAGAGTTGTGTTCACTGTACTCTATAGAGTTGGGGCTGTAAACAATAGGATTCAGATCACTGAATTTAACAGTCACACATCTTGTGTGGCTTATGGAGTAAAGTAAATAAATTAACTCCTTATTTTTTTAAACAGGGGCAAGAAATTAGTTTGGCATGCCTTTGTACCGCGTTGGTGATCACTATCTTGGACTATGAACAACTGAAACAAAGCCA
This sequence comes from Mixophyes fleayi, assembly GCF_038048845.1. Classification (NCBI taxonomy): domain Eukaryota; kingdom Metazoa; phylum Chordata; class Amphibia; order Anura; family Limnodynastidae; genus Mixophyes; species Mixophyes fleayi. The sequence continues at coordinate 42,492,017 of NC_134409.1, forward strand.
AGGTGTTAGCTGACCTTTAACCGTTTAGTTGTCGCAGGTGAAAATGTGTTTTAATGCAATACATGGGATCCTTATTTTATGATCCAAACTCAACTTCCTTTCCTTCCAATTGTCAATTTGCTTCCATGACAGAACAAGTAACACTAGAAAATAATTATTTTTATATGTCTAGATATTAATTTTACAGTCAATTGATCTCTAAAGCGTGTGAACTTATTAATGAAGTGGAATGCTAACAATTAGTATCAACTGATGTACTTTCTGTTAAGTTTCAGGAACAGGAAAACATACGGCAAGACAGATTTCATTTTAGACAGTCACACACCTATATGTCATATACCTTATTCTTAAAAGTCACAATTATCAAAACTTTCAAAACTAACAATACAATAAATTGACTTTGCAGATTGACTTTGCAGTGGAGGTAGTCGATGATGGGTTCCACTGAATGGTTATAACTGTGAAGATCTATAAAACAGGTCCATATATACATTATTAGGAACTGCAGTCTACAGTATGTGTCTAGCAACTATCAGGAAAATAGTGCAGGAGGAGCTGATAATGTTTTCTTACTATTTGGTTTTTATGTTCTTCTGCAGAATTTGTGAAAATTTATGTAGCAAGAATATTAAGACAAATCTTTCTACGTTGAGTCCACCAAATATTGCATACATTTACACTAACAGTTCAGATAAGTTTAGTCTTACCTTAATCTTCTCAACAAGGGTGAGATCTTCTCCTACACGAGGATTAATTGCAATAACAATATCTTCATAACCTCCATTGGTAAGCTTCACCATAGAACTCTTACTTATTGTGAAGACTTGAAACACTAAAACTAATACAAAGATGTTTCTTAGTGCCATTGTAATCTGTTATTGACTCAAAATGTTACCTCATTGCATGAGTTGGATAATTTTACATGTGCTTATATATCTTAGGATAAGTCCCTTATCAGAATATGTGTTTGAACTTTGTTTCTGATATTTGAGGCTGACAACAGCTATCTCAGGACAACACAGTAATTATCTGATCAAATGTAGAAATGCAAAGTATTTTTTTCTTTGGTTTCCTCATTGTACTCCATCAAGGTTAGGAATAGCAATTTCTAAGTTTATGGGGCAGATTCAATAAGCCGTGAGGTGACACAATGTGTTTCTGGAACAGTCCACAGGAACATTGCATCTGAGTTTTTACTAAAACCTCCGTTCTATTTCCCTCGCGTCCCTCACACATGCGATGTCCGGCAGCTCCTCGTGGCTATTTAATTATGTCCTGAATGTATCATTTGGGATGTGTAATGCACCATTGCTGTCCAGCCCAGGTGAATTACAATTCTACATATGGTTTCTAAAGTGCTTTCACAAGTCTCTGATTTTAAAAGTGATTTGCCATATTTTCACTTTATTGGTGTATGTTTGACATATAGAGGTAAAATTCTCACAGTAATGGAAATTATCCACACTTACATTAACAACACACAATGATCAGATTTACTAAGCTACTGTTGTTGAAACCGCCAGCAAAACAACCAAAACAAAAGTGGTGGCTGTGAGCCGTGAGATTGGTCAAACTGTATGCTGTTTCAACTATCTTGCAATTCAGGACATCTTTTTTCTGGCGGTTTTGATTATATCACTGGTTTTATATCTCTAGTTTTGACTAGAGATGCTCACTGACCCCCGTGTTTTGGTTTTGGTTTTGGTTTTAGATCTGGACTACCTTCGGGTTTTGGTTTTGATTTTGGCAAAACCACCCTTGCGTGTTTTGGTTTTGGTTTTGTTTGATTTTGCTTTGCAATTTTGTTTAAAAATCATTTTTTTGGGGCATAAAATAACCTAATTTAGTGCTCCACCTGTTTCTTTGATAAGTAATGTAATTGTAAAGCTAATAAATTATGAAAAAGCTGTTTAATTCCTGGTAGGCCGTCATTAATTCTACACACAAACCAGATTGTCTTTCTCTCCATCTCTGCATATTGGCAATGCAGCCATTGTCTTTGGGTGTATATTACACCCTACACTTATAGCTAAATATATAAAGAAATGGACAAAGGCAGTTTGGTTTCTGTCTCTCTAGGCCCCCCTCCACTTGTAGAAAATACAAAAAAATTCAGCCATTATAGACTGTACAATATAAATAGAAATGGACAAAGGCAGTTTGCTTTCTGTCTCTATAGGCCCCCATCCACTTGTAGAAAATACTAAAAAATTCAGCCGTTATAGACTGTACAATATAAATTGAAATGGAAAAAGGCAGTTTGGTTTCTGTCTCTATAGGCTTCCCTCCAGTTGTAGAAAATACTAAAAAATTCAACCATTATAGACTGTACAATATAAATTCAAATGGACAAAGGCAGTTTGGTTTCTGTCTTTGTAGGTCCCCCTCCACTTGTAGAAAACAGTAAAAAATGCAGCCATTATAGACCGTACAATATTAATTGAAATGGACAAAGCCAGTTTGGGGGTCAGTCTGTGTATGACACCCTACCCTTATTGAGAAATTGCCAAAACAGCAGCCTTTCAAGACGGTACGTGATATAGAAATGCCCCAAGTCCCTTTTCTATTTGGGGGTAGATTCCACCCTACACTTACATAGAAAGTTTTAAAAAGATGTTATCGTCATCATCTTCAGCTTCATCCTCACCCTCATCAGTGTGTACGTCATCCTCACAGACTATCAATTCATCGCCGCTTGAATCCGCCATTAGAGAACAGTCAGTGCTTGGATGTCTTTGATGGTGAAGGCCTTCCACTTGGAAGATGTAGTTCATTTTTATAAACATAATTTTCTCCACATTTTTTGGAAGTAACCTTCTAAGGCGATCACTGACTAGGTTCCCGGCTGTGCTGAATACTCATTCAGAGTACACACTGGAGGGTGGGCAGCTTAGGTATTGCAAAGCAAGTTTGTACATGGGTTTCCAAATGGCCTGCTTTTCTTCTCAGTAAGGAAAGGGACTGTCTGACATTTCCATATCAATTACCTCTTGAAAATAATCCTCCACCATCATTTGCATGTCAATACTCGGATTGAATGGAGTTATGGGCAAGGTCACAAATTGTTTTGAAAAATCCTTCAAACCAGCCCAGATGTTAAACTGTTGTGGTCTGCCCCCTGCGTCTTCCCTGCTTCTTTTTGGAAAATTTAAATAATTACAAGCAGCAGCTGCTTCAGAAACTGAAGGAGGACACGTCGTCAAGCCAAGGCCCAGTTAAGCGGACAACTTGCTAAGCAATAGCTCCTTGCAAAAGTTCACATCTCGCTCATTTTGAAGCAAAGACTCAATGTAGGTCTTAAACCTTGGATCAAGCACAGTGGTCAAAACGTAGTGATCCGAGTTCATTGTGAAGCGAATTAAGTACTTGATCTACAAGGCCAGCATACTTTGCAGAATTGCTTGCTTTCATCTCCTCCTTCAGTTTCTCAAGCTGCTTTTCCAATAGTCTAATTAAAGGAATGACTTGGCTCAAGCTAGCAGAGTCTGCACTCACTTCACACGTCACAACTTCAAATGGTTTTAAAACCTTGCACAGCACTGAAAGGATTCCCCACTGTGCAAGAGTGAAATACATCCCCCCTCCTTTCCCAATGTCATGGCTTGTGCAATACGCTTGGATGGCTTTGCGCCGTTCCTCCATCCTCTGAAGCATGTACAGGGTGGAATTCCACCTATATAACATCTCTTGCTCAAGTTGGTGGCAGGGAAAGTTAAACTGTTCTTGTAGCTGCTGCAATTCCCTACATGCTGTGGCAGAATGCTTGAAATGGCCTGAAATTTTACGGGCCAAAGAAAGCATCTCCTGCACCTCATGGTTATTTCTTAGGAAGCTCTGTACCACAAAGTTGATGGTGTGAGCAAAGCAGGGAATGTGATGGAATTCACCCAGCAGTAATGCTCGCACTATATTGTTGGCGTTATCAAAAATTACATATTCTTGGGAGAGTCCAAGTGGTATAAGCCATGTATCAATCACATCTCTTAGTTTTTGTAACAAATTGTCAGCTGTATGCCTGTTAGTGAAGCCGGTGATACAAAAAGTGGCCTGCCTGTGACAAATGTTACGTAGTGTTGTACATGCTGCTGCTGTTCCTGCTGGTGAAGGCGAATGACCAACCCAGTGGGTTGTCACAGTCATATAGTCTTTGGTTTGCACACTTCCACTTGTCCACATATCTGTGGTTAACTGGACAGTGGGCAGTATGGCATTTTTCAGCGCAATCTCTACATTTTTACACACTTTTTGGTAGAGTTGTGGAATAGCTTTACAGGAAAAATGGTGTCACGATGGAATTCTGTAATGCGGATACAAAGCCTCAATTAACTGTGAAAAACCAGCTGCGTTTATTGTGGATATTAGACGCAGATCTAACACTAACATGGTAGCCATGGCGTCTGTGATTCGCTTGGCGACTGGGTGACTGCTGTCATATTTGCTTCCCCTCGCAAATGATTGTTTCACAGTTAATTGCTGAAATGTAGGACTGCTCATTTTCTTGGTCTTCCTCTGGGATGACGATTCACCCCCAGCAGCAGCAACAACAGCAGCAGTAGGACTGACGCTTTCTTCAGAGGAATCAATTATAGTGCAGGAGTCATCCAGCCTTACTAAGTGGGATGCAGGGCTAACTCCGAGCACTATTGAGGATATTGATGAGGATGGTGTTGTGGGTGTATTTTGTAGCCATCGGGATGTAGGTGACTGAAGGGTCCTAGCTGATGATGGAGTGCTTGTAACTTTTATGGAAGAACTTTCAGCTTTTTCCAACACTTGCCATGAACTCTCGTCAAATGGCGTAACATAGATGAGGTTCCAAGATGGTTAAGGTCCCTCCCTCGACTGACTGTGGCATTACATACACTACAAATGGCTATACAACTGCTGTCTGGATTTGGGTGGAATTAATTCCACACATAAGAAGTGGATTTTTTTGTTTTATGCCCAGGCACGACAATGGCCTTTTTCTTGTCACGTGCCAGAAATGCTGCCACTGGTGCAGGACTTACACAAACAACCTCATCCTCATCAACATCCTCATTAGCGCCCTCGTCGCCTACACAAATCTCCCCCTCATCCCCTTCTAATTCCAAAGTGGCATCCTCAATTTGTGTATCACCGGCTACACTCGGGCTGTTCAGGCACATATCAGCAGAACTGCTGGAAGGACCCTTCTTTATGGGTTACACAAACAGAATGCTCACGATTAGACATACCACTGGTGGATGGACTCTACAGGGATTGGTGTCATTTCTGATTCAGAGCATACATTATCCTCTAATGCCTTACTGTTTTCTTGCAGCTCGGCTTTCACACGTAACAGTAGATATGCACCACTTTTAGAATCCAAATTACTTGGTCTTGCTTGGTCACAAGTGACCGAACATTTTTTGATCTGCCACTAATAGAGAAAGGCGAAGGCCTCATTCTTTCTTTGCCACTGCGTGTGTAGAATGGCATGTTGGTAATTTTTTTTTTTTATCGGCAGTTAACTTTTCCTCAGGTACACTTCTTTTTCGCTTCAACACGGTAAATATTTTTTGGGTGTGTGTTTTTTTCCCTGATGTAAAAAGACTATGTACTTTTACATAGGCTTTACCAGATGACATACTGGGAACATTACCATCAGAACTGGTGCCAGCACCTGCTTGCTGATTCTGCTCATATGTGGACTGCTTTGAATCCATTGTAATGAGCCCATACCACGTGTAGTACAAAATATTGTATTAGATAATGCTGCTAAATATTACTTTTGGCAGCCAAAAAAATTAGTGTTTAACACTGGGAAATATGGGACACCCCAAAGCACTTGTAGTGCAAAATATTGTATTAGATACTGCTGCTAAATATGACTTTTGGCAGCCAGAAAAATTATTGTATCACACTGGGGAATATGGGACACCCCAAAGCACTTGTAGTTCAAAATATTGAAAAAAAAAAAAGCCTCCTCTAACAATTGCTAATAGAATTGGTATCAGAATTGCAATAATAATTGAAAGAATAAAGTATACAATTATTGCTCTGTCCCCTCTGTCTAATACAGCCTGTGACCTAAACCTGCTCTCCTCTCCCTCTGCCATATGGCGATAGATTGCTGTGGAGGCGGGTATTTATGCATTTCAAATAACGCGAGAACCGAGCCCCGACATCCGACAACGGTACTCGGCTCGGTACTCGGATAGGCAAAGTTCGGGTGGGTTCGGATCTCCGGGTACCGAGTCCGCCCATCTCTAGTTTTGACTAACCCTGTTTTCAATCTGCCACACATTGCTAGCCATTTAACATCCCAATCTCAAACCACCCTACAGTTAATGTGGATGTAAATGTTTTGCAGCAATAAACCACCGGCGATGTGAAACTATTTAAACCCGGTATCCAAACATGATTTTTAGTAAATCTACCTCTTAGATCACTTATAGCAACAATTTGTGAAAAGCACACTCCAACAGATATGACTCATCGGCAATGAAGAATATGTTTCATGAAATGCTATGTAAGTTCTATAGCTTAGTGCTGGCTAAGCTTCCATGGCAATTGACTTTGTGTCAGCTCAGAGTCCGGACAGGAAGCTTGATATAGGTATGTTTTTTTTCCTTAGTATCGTCTCCCCTATCTCCCTTTTCTTTTATTGCTGCTTTTGAATTGATTATTATTATTATTACTAGCCTCCACTTAAAACCTAAGATTACATTTCAAAGCAATTCTTCTATTTTACTATATTTGTTATCTTGTTTTCTTACTATTTTAATTTTTTTGTTTCCTCATGTATTTTGTTCTAACTATATGCATGTATGTTGTAAGATTTTTATTTGCGTGTAAAATAATAAATAAATATATAAACAAACTTAATACTTGCTTCATTGCATTTTACGTACAAAATATCCAGAAGTTTACTGATCCACATACTATTTTTTCCAGCAGTATAGGTTTTCTGGATGCCATAAAGGGCTCACCGTGTATGTTCCGTAAACCTTACATCAACCTTATAATTCTAAACCTTTGCAGGCAAATAAACACACGGAGACTTGTATAAGTTATTAAAAATTGCCAGAACTTTTATTATGATTTTAATTTTAACTAGACCTATGGTGGCGGAGAAAGGGCACTGCGAAACAACTCTCAAGCTGACAAACACTATCACGTGTGGACTGTCGCAAACCGCCGTACGTCCACCACCACGGGGAACAAATCCCAACATAACTTTTGCGCTGAGTTGGCGTCAGAGTGACTGCCCCTTTTAAAACTCACACTGCCCTCCCTCACCGAGTCGAACAGGGACCCTCCTCACCGAAGGGCCAAAAAGGGAGTTACTGGTGCCTCAACGGGGGGCAGTGACCTACGACAACTACCAGTGCGCCCACAAATCAGCCGCTGAACGCAGTGCCTTCCTACCGCAACATAACCGGACATATTCTACCAAAGGAGTGGGTGGGTGGGATCTCGTGCTGTGGAATGAACCAAAACAGGAAGTGCAGCCTCCTATATCAATCAAGGTCCCTCCCACTGGATTACACATTGGTCGGGCCAACCCATGTTAACACCTTCAGGTATTTGTACAGCTTACTACAAACCCTGTCGCCCTTTAAGTGCATTCGTCCTATTCAGCCTCATTTGTCATAAAGGGCTCACCGTGTATGTTCCGTAAACCTTACATCAACCTTATAATTCTAAACCTTTGCATGCAAATAAACACACAGAGACTTGTATAAGTTATTAAAAATTGCCAGAACTTTTATTATGATTTTAATTTTAACTAGACCTATGGTGGCGGAGAAAGGGCACTGCGAAAGAACTCTCAAGCTGACAAACACTATCACGTGTGGACTGGCGCAAACCACCATACGTCCACCACCACGGGGAACAAATCCCAACATAACTTTTGCGCTGAGTTGGCGTCAGAGTGACTGCCCCTTTTAAAACTCACTCTGCCCTCCCTCACCGAGTCGAACAGGGACCCTCCTCACCGAAGGGCCAAAAAGGGAGTTACTGGTGCCTCAACGGGGGGCAGTGACCTACAACAACTACCAGTGCGCCCACAAATCAGCCGCTGAACGCAGTGCCTTCCTACCCCGCTGCGCCCCACAGACGCCGCAGCCCGCCACCACTAATCTAAACACGCCGAAACTCCACCGCAAATGCTATCTATAAACGAAGCCATACCTTCCTCCGTTAGATGTACGCCATCACTTCCAAAAAATTGAGGTGACTCTACCCCTAATCCCGGGTGATTGATAACTAAACCTCCCATGGACCACACTACTTTCCTAATGGCGCTATTCAGTTTCCTGACCATAACTGTCATCTTTTTTAAGGGGATAGTTGTTCTCCAAGCCAGCCGGGGGATTAATGCCGACCAACCAATGATGATATGTGGCCATGCCTCGTGAATTTGCCTAAGGTCTTCCCGAATTGAAATAATGAGCTCCAGAGACTTTCCTTTCCCCATGTCATTGCCTCCCGCGTGCACTACTAAAATATTTGGCGGGCCATGCTGTTTAATTAGCCTCGCCAACCATGGAACCAAGTCAGGCCAACCTAATCCCCTTCTACCCAACCATCTTATTACGGTGCCTTCGTGATTCGGTATAACATTAGACCTGGGGTGGCCAGCGGCCCAGAACACAAAGGAATGACCCATGATCCACACCATCTTAGTTGTAACACCATCAACTGGAAGCAGAAAAACATTGTTACAAACATGCCACCATAATTTGGAAGACATGCCAGGCATAGCATAAAAGCATGAGAAGGATAGTATAGAGGAAAACCGTACAACAGAGGGGGATCAGGGAAGAGGAACACAAATGGGGAGCAGGCCACCCAGACGAAGGTAAACAACACCCGGAAAAACCCCGGCAGCACACCACTAATCTGGACTTACGCCCAGGGAAACCCGGGTGAAAATCCCTTCGCGCCCCCGCTTCAAAGCAACGAGCGGAAAAGACCAGGGTAGCCCACCAAATGGAGGGAGAAGGTGGGGTAGGGGAGGGCAGTGGGGGTGGTTAGGGTAACAATAAGAGAGTGAAATTGTAGAAAAAGAAAAACTGCAAGGCAACGTTTTGATTAGTGGAACAAAACATTCAAACATCAACATTGGCAATCCTGACATAAGATTTATAGGCCGTGGATTTCCAGCGGCCCAGAGCTTTTATCGTCTCAGTGGAGGATCCCGCCAAAGCAGCAGATGTGGCCGCCCCGATCCTGAACGAATGCGTTCCGTACATAGAACTGTCTAGGTTTAATGACTGTAGGGACTTCTTCATAATGGCCGAAAATTGATATTTGGTCATGGGCATGCCGTTATGGTGACATAAAAACAAACGAGCCTGAGGTCTCATATTCATAAAGCGTGACACTAAATTAACCGGGCAGATGTTACTATTGGGCTGCCTATTTAACTGCACCCATGCTCCCCTGCCACTCTGATCAGTTTTAGAGCAAATTATTTTACATGAAACAACCCCTCCGCATAAGCTGACATGCTCTGCCTTCAAACCTGAGTCTTGATGCTCCCTGGATCTAGCCACCAGTTCAGAAACCCGAAAAGCACCGAAAAAGGCCATAGAGATTGCAACGCTAAATAAGGTCTTCTCATATTTATCAACTGCAATCCCTCCCAGGGTCCCTATCAACTGGTCCAGAATATTGTTGGTGATAGGCAAGCGCGCATCTGCCTGCGAGGGTCTAGCTCTAGCCCACCCTTTTAGGGCCTTACTGATCATGAAACCCTTTGTGACATCTGTGTAACCTTGAAGCCTAGCCATGAAAGATATCCCCGCCAAAGTAGACGCCATAGAGGCTCTAGATTTGCCTTTGGAATAGCTCTCCCACATAAATGCTAACATAGCATCACACTGACCTGCCTCAGATTGATCTTTTTGCCCGCTGAATAGTGACCACCGTCTCCATGATGCCTGATACGTCCTCAGGATGGAAGGGGCTACCGTCTGTTCTACGAGCCCCCTTATGCCGGCTTGATGATCTGCCAAACACAAGAGGGACACGGAATACCAACATTGTCCGCCTGTGGAGCCATACTACGAAACTTGCTCCATTGTCCTCGGGACAAAGCATCGGCCAAACTATTTTGCACCCCTGGCACATGTCTAGCCCTAAAAGAAATATCGTACTGCAGGCAGAGCAACACTAGGTGGCGCAGCAGAGATATTGCATGATTTGAGGATGCGCTTTGTTTATTGATCGACTGGACCACCCCCAAATTGTCACACCAGAAAACTATGTGCTTCCCCCGCAACGAGGACGCCCACAGTTTAATTGCCACGACAATAGGAAATAGTTCCAGGACCAATAAATTCTTGGTAATTCCTACCCTATGCCACTCCTCCGGCCAGCTTTCCGTGCACCAATGCCCGTCCAGGTAAGCACCGAAGCCGCATGCTCCGGAAGCAGATCGATATTAACGTTTGTTACGGGTGGTGAAAGCCAGATTCGCGTCCCGTTGAAATCACTGAGGAAGGTGAGCCAAATCTGCAAATCTTCCTTGATGACCTTGGATAGATGCACCGCCGCGGCCTACTCCTCCCCGCAGTGGCTCTCTGTAGCTCTCTGTAGCTTTCTACAAAAAACTCTACCCATGAGAATCACACGGCAGGCAAAGTTAAATCTCCCTAACAGGGACTGAACCTGTCTGAGCGGGCTGGAGCTGGATACCAACGCTTCTGCAATAGCCTTGCGCATCTTGGACACTTTATCAGTTGGTAGCCTGCAAATCCCGGCCACCGTGTCGATCTCAATTCCAAGGAACGAGAGACATGTGGCTGGACCCTCCGTTTTATCCGCGGCAATGGGAACGCCTAGCACCCTAAAGAGAGCCTCAGTGGAAAAAAGTGTATCCCGACAACAAGTGGTATCAGGAGGCCCGATAACCAAGAAGTCATCAAGATAGTGTGCGATCCACCGACACCCCGTTCCCGCCTGAATGCACCAATGCAAGAAGCCACTGAACTTCTCAAATAGCGCATAGGATATCGAACACCCCATAGGCAGACAGCGATCGATATAGTATCCACCCCGATGCCGAAAACCCATGAATTGATATGACTCCGGGTGAGGGGGCAGTAACCGAAAAGCCGACTCGATGTCGATCTTAGCTAACAGGGCACCCCTCCCACATTCCTGCACCAGTGCCAGTGCGGATTCAAACGATTGATAATTTACGGAACTAAGGGTGGAGTCTATAGCATCGTTCACGGACAGATCAGCCGGGTACGACAAGTGCTGTATCAACCTGAATTTACCCGCTGCCTTTTTGGGTGCTACCCCTACCGGGGACAAAATAAGATTTTAAATGGGAGGAAGCGGGAAAGGACCCACCATGCGACCCAGACCAACCTCCTTCACGATTTTAGCGTCTAGGACTTCTGGGAGAGCGAGCGCCGATTTCAAATTGATCGGCGCCGCCGTAGAAATGCTGCCCTGCACTGGTAATTTAAAACCTGCATGAAATCCGTCATGTATGAAAGCAGCGGTGTCTCTATCTGGGAACCAAGCGAGCCATTTGTCCAGTTCCGCCAAATTAATTTGCGATGGACCCTTGACTTGGCACAGCTGGGTTTGCACCTCTTCCGCCACCCCCACTCCGTCGAGCCTTTGCACATTCGGTGGCTGGATGCTGACCTCCGCATGCCGTGCAATTGTGTTTAAATCGGCATGATGCGCCTCGCTGGCAGGCGCCGGCGTTGAAATCTAAACATCGACCTTTTGTAGGGAGGGTTGCTTGCACCCTCCCCGGCCCTTGAAACCTCCTGCTAGTGTAACCCTCGGCCCCTTGACTGCTCGGTCTCATAAGTTCCAGCCAGGTGTCGATGTCTTTTGAACCCAGCGGGAGCTTCTCGCGATCGCTCATTCGCTTGCGGAAGAGCTCGTCATATGCTCTCCATATAGAGGGGCCATCTTTTAACGCCATCCCGCTAATAAGGTGCATATATCTCCACACCTCATCCTGCTCGCCGGGCCTAGTTTCCAGATAAATAGTAGCAAAAATAGAGAATGAATTCGACCATCTAGTAAACGATCTGAACCTATCCTCCCGCATGCCGGACCTTTCACAAGCCGCGGCGAGAGCCTTCTTTCCCTCACCTGTCAGGGCGAACATGTCCACGTACTTTCCGCGTCTAATCCTATCCCTTACACTCGGCCTAATACCGTGGGTTATCTCTAGGGTTTTAACCTGCCCTAAGTCACTCCTAGCTACTGTCCGGTCTTCGCCCCCCGACTGCGGTGCCTGTTTGCTGCGTTTACCTAGCAATTTAGTTTTCTGGGCCTATCGCCCAAATCTGAGGAACCACTGCTCGTGGAAAGAACCGGTGACCCTAACAACTGTACATCGTGTGTGGTACCAGAAACGGACTCACCATGAGGAGCAGGATTCCCGGCCGCGACTGGTGCCTCCACAACACTGGCTGACCCCGGCTGGGCATCTGTTGATCCCGGGATTGGTTCCACACGAATCCCTGCCGACCTCTGGTCTCGAGACTCGGACCCGGAACGACCTCCACTGACAGCCCTCATCTCCTGGTTCGCGACCGCAGGCTCTGAAACACAAAGTGGAGCAGTAAGCTGAGATCTGGGAACGTAGTCCAGTCGCCGCCCCGCCGATCCCAAGGCTGGGCCAGAGGGATCTAATCTGGAAGGCAAAATGGGTGACGGGCTATAGGAACCCCCCGATATGACCCGACGCTGAGGGGGGACCTTGTCGCAAGGGGTCCGGTATGATTCCTCGAAAAACCCACTTGGTCTGGACTGGGTGCGCCTCGGAGGGGACCATTGAGACGTATTACCGCCGCTGGAATGATGGTAATCGTATACTAGATTATCTCGTGTGGGACCTGGCCTACATTGACTGGTGCTGCCATACGCTCCAGACGGCGATGGGGCCCGCCGGGACCTGTACGTCCACTCGTCTGTTGCTGGAAGAGTGTGGCGGGAAAGAGAGGGCCTCACAGGTGCCGAGGGGCTGTCCCCAAAAACTTACATGTTCCCCCTACTGGGCCTATCTGATCCCACGTGCCTTTGCCCCAGCCTGACACTCTGGACCCTGTCCGTCCCCGGTGTGTATGGTCTAAATGGGCCCCTGTCCGACAAAGGAGCCCCCCAAGAAGAACCCCTGCCACTATGGGGTAAAAAGGGGCTGGGCGGGAAATGCAACTGGTGAGGGGCAGGGGGATTATAGGTCTGCATGTCCCCACTGCGGGCCGAGATGGGTGGTGTGATGGGGCACTGTATAAACACCCCCAAGCCAGATCCCCTTTCCTCAACAAGCGGGCCGCTACCTACCCCCACTCTACCCTCCCCAGCATTGCCCCTGGATGGGGAAACATATGCAGCCTGGGATGATGCAGGCATGGCTCCAGCTGTATGTGACACAGGGGCACCCGCAGGCATATCCCCCCCACCGCTGTCGCTGGCTGAGGAGACCACAGCAGAGCGGGCTGGTGGCCTGGGTCTGCGCATGCGCGACCCAGATGCTGCCACCGGCCGGGTCGAGCGACCCCGCCACCCGCTATCCAGCACCGTTGTGCCAGAGGACCCTGGTGAGGAAGCGTGAGCCAGAATACTGGACTCACGCTGAGGAGGAGGAGGGGGACCCGCAGTCGCCGCCGGGAGAGAAGGGGGTGGGGTGGAGCCTACAAAATGGCGCTCAGTGCTCCGGGGAGAGGGGGACCTGTAACGGACAGGGCGGGAGGTGGGGCGGCGTGGACGGGGCATGATGGCAACGCTGGTGGGGGAGAAAGCTGAAATGAAGGGGAGAAAACGGAAAAGAAACAAAAAGAAACGAAAGGAAAGGGAGGGGGGAAGGGGGGAAAAAAAGAGGAAAAACGAAATAGGTGAAGGAGAGAGAGAGAAACAAGGAAAGGCAGGAAGAAATGCTTGAAACACAGAGGACAGGAGAAAAGGCTGACAAGAAAAAGGAGAAGGAAAAAGCAGAAGATATGAAAAGAAACAGGTACTTATCCGCTCTCTCTCTGATGTCTTCCTTCCCAGGCAATCTCGTGCTGTGGAATGAACCAGAACAGGAAGTGCAGCCTCCTATATCAATCAAGGTCCCTCCCACTGGATTACACATTGGTCGGGCCAACCCATGTTAACACCTTCAGGTATTTGTACAGCTTACTACAAACCCTGTCGCCCTTTAAGTGCATTCGTCCTATTCAGCCTCATTTGTCATTAAAATTAGTAAAAGAACAGCAAGAAAACTTGTTTTAATCTCAGAAAATCCACATTATGTTGTGATTGGGACCCACATGATGTCAGAAATATTGGTTTATTTATGTAGTTGCAATTGCGGCACCTCAAAAAAAATATTATGAAAATATGTACACACCTGGTTGTCTAATGGGATCCATTATGGTGACCCAGAAAGGAATTGGCAATGTTATGCTGCCTCTCCTCTGGTCCTAAGTTTGGGGACTGGAGATCGTCTGCTCTGCAGTCCTCTTTACGGAAGGGCTGCACGTCTTCCAGGCTTAGCAGAAGGGCTTTGATAAGCCTGGTCAAGCGTCACAGCAGAGCTCAATCAGCTCAGCTGCTGTGGCTGCATTGCTGGAATCTTGCTGAAAGTACATTTTTGCAGGACATCTGAAGTTTAGATCTCTGAGCCAGCTCAGACTAATCTGAGCAAGTACATAGAGAAAGCTGTACCCCATGGTTCCTGGTCACACATCGGAGCAGACAACCTCTCTACCTTTATAATGTTAAAGTCTAGGTTGACCCTTGTAGACAAAGCAAGGGTTCACCCTGCATTAGTTAAGGAAGCAGGGGGCTATTCTATCTACCCAGGACCTGTGTAATAAATGCAGGGCCGGATTAAGGGAATGGAGGCCCCTGGGCTAAGGGGCCCTCCATTCCCCGCGAGGCCCCCAATGTGAGATGTCCGCCGCCCCCCACCCCCCGCGAGGACCCCCCCAAGCACTTACCTGTCAGTGCAGTCCTCCGTCCCGGCGCGCTGTAAGCTCCTTACTGAGGAGATCTCGCGAGAGTTCATGAACTCTCGCGAGATCTCCTCAGTAAGCAGACTACAGCGCGCCGGGACGGAGGACTGCACTGACAGTACTCAGCAGCATCGATCGGGCCGGGGGCGCCCCCGCCCCCGACCGATCAATAATGCTGCTGAGGAGTTTGAAGGGCCCCCTGGATGCCCGAGGCCCCTGGGCTATAGCCCAGTTAGACCTCGGGTTAATCCGGCCCTGAATAAATGGCATAAAAGAAGCTCAGGAAGCCCATGGAAAGTGTATTTGCTCTTAAAAGAGCTAATACTTACTAAGTTCTGCTTGTTCCTGCAACAACGCCCGTGCCTGCACTGTTGTGTTTTCCTATAATTAACAGATTATAGCATACAATTTAATTCACCCCCTGGCTGTATTGAAATAAGCTCAGCATTCAGCAAGCAGACTCTAACACCTATCCAGTACTCCTGATCTGCAGTAAGTCGACAGGATGGATTTAACAGAGAAGAAATCAGCAATGAAATGCTGCAACAGTGACATAGTGTTGAAAAGTAGCAGCGGTTGCAGGTGGAGCCCATTTCTCACAGTTTAATGTACATTTTAATCCTTGGCCCAGTCTAAGTATGTATACTAGAGAATCGGTCTACTATGTGCATTATTATTTATGTTGTTAGGTACATTTTGCCCTTGCTATTACCTGCAATATTGTATGTATCAGAAATAGAAAGAATATTACCATATTGTGTGAAATAGCAGGAGATCAGAAGTCATTTGCTTGTGTTAGATAAGGTAATGACCATTTGTCTCAAATGCCCATTGTTATAAGGTATGGCATACACCTGGTTTGTAATCAGAACAATGTCTGAGTAACTTGACATAGCTAGTCGTCAGCCTACATTAATTAGCTGGCTCAACAGGCAATCTTATAGTTAATTAGGTTAGAACTTCTAGATGATATGCAATGTGCCTCCAGAGTAATATACTGCCTGAAATAGCATTGGGAAATGTATTAATATGTATCAACATAAATGTTATTGTTTCAAAATATATCAGAGACTCAGATTGTGTAATGTTACTGATATAATGTGTCAAATGTTTTTTTGTTTCACTCAAATGTGAAGAGTCATTTGTTGATGTTATATTGCAACCCTTTGTTTAGTGTATCCAGCCAAATAGCTAATTGAGTCAAGCTATTCTATTGTATAATCAGGGTAACATACACTGTATGTCTAACAGTTAAAGAGTCCACTGATAGATGCCTGCTTTAAGGGGGAGGATTCAGACATTTGACCCTACTCCCTGTATATACAGCCAAGAATATAGGGAGAGCAGAATGCCAAAAGAGCTATTCTAGCTTGGAGGATCTTAGTGTACAAGACATCAGCAAAAAACCCTACCAGGATAGGGTCTGTGTGAGCCAGTAACCAAGGCTGGGGACATGGTAACTGTCTATCTAAACGGTAGTGGTGATATTGTGGGAGGATAAGACCCTGAAAGAGACTGATATTATTTATTTGGAGTGCTGACTGCAAGAGACTGCTGGAGGGTATATACTACCATTTATCCTGTATCTTGTGAACGTCTTGTGGTGTTGTGCTGTCGTAATAAAGCCATATTTTGGATATACTCTGGTCTATCCGAGTAAGTTGAATCCCACAAAGGGTAACTGCCATCCCAGCTAAGGGTGGTATCCTCACAGATGTTTATTTATTTGTTCTTCTTCCTGACAAAACATATGATAAAAATAATTTTATAATTTTTATTTTGGGCCTGAAGCTGAGTTGGAAAAATTACCATTTTTTTTAGCATAAAATACTCTTTTCTGTTCTGTGGATGTTTAAAAAAAATACATATGCATACATCAATATCCAGATTTGCCCACAATTCTAGTAACCAATTACATTGGCTTTCTCATGCTCTGACCAATCAGAGCAAAGCCAATCTGTATTAGTTAATTAATAACAGGGACCCTGGCCTTTCATTCATTGAGGGTCTACAGTATGCAGTGTCTATATGTTTTTTAAATGTTTGTGAATTAAAAGCTGTAAGAGAGAAGAGGATCTGCATGGACATGCTGATTAATGGGTTGGGTACGAGTCATCGGTGCTGAATATTTAGACACTGATGACTCCTCCAATAAAAATGCGACTGAGTAAAAAAACGATGTTAAGAGAAGCAGACTTACCTGCATATCGACGATGGAGAAGTCCGATCGGCGTAGGATACTGACCGCAAGTGACTGCGACTACTGAGGTGTCCGGCAGGAGACTTTAACATCAGTGCGACTCGTATCCCTTTTAATTTAAAGCGGCAATGTTTGGTTAAGAGTTTAAACACTTAACTTGCAGGGTTTGACATTGCCGCTTTAAATTAAAAGGGATATAAGTCGCGCTGATGTTAAAGTCTCCTGCCGGACACCTCAGTAGTCGCAGTCACTTGCGATCAGTATCCTGCGCCGATCGGACATCTCCATCGTCGATATGCAGGTAAGTCTGCTTCTTTTAACATTGTTTGTTTACACAGTCGCATTTTTATTGGAGGAGACCTCGGTGTCGATATGGTGGTAATAGTAAAAACGATTACCACCGCTGATTAATACATTTGTATAAGAGGGATTTGGGGTGACTTTATTTAAATAAAAAAAAAATTTTACGGTGTGTTTTTTTACAATTTTTTTTAATGTGGCACTACAGGCTCCAACAGATCTTGGATGCCAGGTCATACTGCCACTTGTAGTTCAACAAGTGGCAGCACACCCGAGCAGTTTGTTGGGAACATTTCTAGTGTTTTCATTATGGTACTGTTTCTTTTTGGGGTGGTGTAAATTTGTATTTTGCAACATTATAGTTTGAATTTCCAAGCGTGGCTTAGCCTGGTACTGGTTGCTGCTTTTGCAGGGGCTGACCCCACACAGATCTTCCCACTGCAATTACCGCAACCAAACTAGGTGTGAAAACCACGCGGTGTAAGTTTGGACTCATGCGACTAAAACACATGGACACTTACGATCCATTGCCTCTTTCTGCGTACTGAATATCCGCATTTTGCCACTTTACAGTTTATGGTAATTTGTGTTCATATGCGTTTGTTAACATACATTATGAATAGAGATGCTCACTGACCCCCGTGAAGCGGTTTTGGTTTTGGATCTGGATTAGCTTCGTGTTTTGGCTTTGGTTTTGGTTTTGGCAAAACCACCCTTGTGTATTTTGGTTTTGGTTTTGGATCTGTATTTTTTTTAGAAAAATTGCAAGAATATGCTAAAATCACATAACTTTGCTCTTTTTTTTATCCTACATTATTATTAACCTCAGTAACACTAATTTCAAGTCATTTGCAGTTAGTTTTGACCACCTCACAGGTCACATTATTATTTTCATATACTTTTGGACCAATACTGCAGCAACCTGGCTGGATGGTAAGCGACAGAGCAATGACTCAAAGACACGACAGTTCCTAGCACATATAGGACACATTGGCACACAGCAGTGGCAGAAAAGAAAAGTGCTGCAAGATGGAATTGTCCTTGGGCCCGCCCACCCTCCCTTATGTTGGATCTTAAAAAGGACATGCACACTTTAACAAGCCAAGCACTTCAGCCACAAAAGTGCCACTCCTTGTGGCTGAAGTGCTTGGTTTGTTTGGGCCCACACAAAACAAACTAACAATGGCCTTAAGCCACCTATGGTAACAGTGCTGTTAATTAACTCTACTGTGGCAAGACGTTGTCATAATCCTCAGCCTCATCCTCACCCTCATCAGTGTGTACATCATCCTTACACATTATTAATTCATCACCGCTGGAATCCATCCTTACAGAAGTCTCATTAGTTTGATGTAATTGTCGGGAAAGGCCTTCCTCGTGGAACTTGAAGTTCATTTTTATGAACATCATCTTTCCTACATTTTGAGGAAATAGCCTTCTACGCCGATTGCTGACAAGGTTCCCGACTGTGCTAAAAACTCTTTCTGAGTATACACTGGAGGGTGGGCAGCTTAGGCAGTGCAAAGCAAGTTGGTACATGGGTCTCCAAGTTCCCTTTTTTTTCTCCCAGTATTTAAAGGGGCTGTCTGATATGTCTGTTTCTATGCTGTCGTGAAAATAATCCTCCAACATCCTTTGGATGCTGATAGTAGGATCAGGTGGAGTTACGGCAGAAGTGTCAGTTTAGTCAATTCATTTAGAACAGACCAGATGTCAAAATTTTGTGCTGAGTCATCTGCAGCATCCCTGGGTGTCTTGGGAAAGCAAAGTTTTTTCCTAGCAGCAGTTGAGTGAGAAAGTGAAGGAGGAGAAGCCATCCTGTAACGTAACACTTGAGCTGTCATCTTGCTCACCAGGAGCTCCTTGCATCTCTTCAGATCTGGGTCAGTTGGAAACAAAGAAAAGACATAGGTCTTAAACCGAGGATCAAGCACAGTTGCCAAAATGTAATGATCCCATTTCAAGATTTTGATAACTCTTAGTTCCTGGCGAAGCAAATAAAGTACTTGATCTACAAGTCCGACATACTTAGCGGAATTGCTTTGCTTAATCTCCTCCTTCAGTTTCTCAAGCTGCTTTTCCAAAAGTCGAATTAAGGGAATCACTTGACTCAAGCTAGCAGTGTCTGAACTCACTTCACAGGTGACTACTTTGAATAGTTTCAGCACCTTGCACAACACAGAAAGTAATCTCCACTGCGCTTGACTAAAATACATAATCCCTCCTTTCCCAATGTCATGGCTTGTGGAGTTAGCGTGGATGGCTTTTCGCTGTTCCTCCATCCACAGAAGCATATACAGGGTGGAATTACACCTTGTCACCACCTCTTGCTTCAGTTGGTGGCAGGGCAAATTAAATTGCTCTTGCAGCTGCTGCAATCTCCTGCCAGCTGTTGCCGAATGCCTGAAATGTCCAGATATTTCATAGGCCATAGACAGCATCTCCTGCACGTCCCTGTCATTTTTTAAAAGCTCTGCACCACCAAGTTTATTGTGTGAGCAAAACAAGGAATGTGATGGAATTTGCCCAGCTGTAATGCTCTTACAATATTAGTGCCATTATCAGAAATTACATATCCTGAGGGGAGTCCAAGCAGGATAAGCCATGTTGCAATGACATCCCTTAGTTTTTGTAACAGATTGTCAGCGGTATGCCTCTTAGTGAAGCCAGTCAAACACAGAGTAGCCTGCCTCTGACAAATGTGACGTACTTGGGTACATGCTGCTCCTATTCCTGCTGGTGAAGGCGAATCACCAACCCAGTGGGTTGTCACAGTCATATGAACTTTAGTTTGCCCAGTTCCGCTTGTCCACATATCAGTGGTGTAGTGTACAGTGGGTAGAATGGCATTTTGCAGCCCAATAATAACATTTTTGCATCAGGGTGTAGGTGAGAGAATGGTCCTAGCTCATGATGGACTGCTTGTTGTTATTTTTTTACCATAACTTTCTGATTTTCCCAACACCTTGCCATGAACTTGTGTCAAATGGCGTAACATGGATGAGGTTCCTAGATGGTTAAGGTCCCTCCCTCGACTGACTATGGCTTAACATATACTACAAATGGCTAGACAACTGATGTCAGGATTAAGGTAGGAAAAATTCCACACATAAGAAGTGGCGTTTTTGGTCTTATGTCCAGGCATGACAATGGCCTTCTTCTTATCACGTGCCAGAACTGCTTCCACTGGTGCAGGACTTACACAAACAACATCATCCTCATCAACATCCTCATAGGTACCCTTGTCGGCTACACAGATATCCCCCTCATCCTCTTCCAATTCCAAAGTGGCATCCTCAATTGGTGTATTACCGGCTACACTCGGACTGTTCAGGCACACATCAGCAGAAATGAGGAAAGTGGCCTTCTTTATGGGTACACTATCAGAATGGTCACGATTACACATACCACTCGTGTATGGATTCTACACAGGGATTGGTGTCATTTCTGAATCTGAGCATACATTTTCCTCTAATGCCTTACTGTTTTCCTCCAGCTTGGCTTTTACACGTAGCAGTATTTGTGCACCACTTTTGGACTCCGAATTACTTGGTCTTGTTTGGCCATGAGTGACCTTACAAGAAGAAGCCTCAGTAACAATTTTAGAACTCGCACTCATAGAGAAAGGCGAAAGCCTCATTCTTTCTTTGACACTGCGTGTGTAGAATGGCATGTTGGCAATTTCTTTTAACTTTTTGTCACGACTTTGAATGATTTTGTAGATCCCTTGCCTCTACTATAGAGAACTTGCCCAGGAGTGCGGAGTCTAATGGATAGGAGGTTTTCACTAGGAATCCCCGCAAGGGAATATGGTCTCCGCTGCTCCTATTCCACAGGTCGCACTAGCACTAGTAGAGAATCGTGGAGGCAGAACACACTGGTGTTTAGAATGGTGATATTCACAGGATTATAAGTTCACGGCTCAAAAGCATCACTTATAATAATAACACAGGAGATAGTAGTAGTGCTGCAAAGTAGTGTATTGACTGATGGTACAACAGGAATGAGAGAAAATATATATATATATATATATATATATATATATATATCGGCAGAGATGAACACACAACAGTTGGTCAGATTGCAGAGACAAATCACATATGCTACTTCATAGTTGGTAACCCTTGGCAACAGCATGAGATGAATAATACAATAGTTCAACACAGAGGTGATGAATAAGAGTACTTGGATCCAACAGAGTAACACACAGCAGATGAATGTGAATCACTGGTACAGCTAAAGTCCAAACAGAGTAGTATATAGAACTTGGCTGATCCGAGAATAGAGATGATTCAACATAGCAGATGGTTACTGGTATTGCGGTGATTCTTATATAGTAGAGCATGGGAGGTTAAAATAGTGCTCCAGGACCAATGAGAATCGGGAGGAGGTCCAGATCAAGGTAGCAAGGAACACCTGTGTGAAAGTAATGTCTCTGAAGCAGAAGTAAGCACAATCATGGTTCTTAAAGGGAAAGTCACAGCGCCGGCACCTAACTATGGGACCGACGTGTGACACTTTTCCTGGATTACAGCTCTTTTTTTCTTCACCATGGTAAAAGGTGTTTTTTTTTGTTTTTTTCCCCCTAACTTCAAAGGGCTATGTATTTTTATATAAGCCTATTTTTATATAGGCTTTACCAGCTGACGTACACAGATAACTATCATCAGGACTGGTGGCAGCAGCTGCTTGCTGCTCCTGCTCTTCTGTGTACTGCTGTGAATCCATTTTGATAACACTGTACACTTAGTAGTGCAAATTCAGAAAAAAAGCCTGCACGGACTTGTAGATTACTATTTCAGCTATGACCAAATGACTAAAGCAACTCTTCAATTTGGGTGTATATTAGACCCTACACTTAGTAGTGCAAATTCAGAAAAAAATCCTGCAAGGACTTGTAGATTACTAGTTCAGAAATGACCAAATGACCAACGCAGCTCTTCTCTTTGGGTGTATAATAGACTCTACACTTATTAGTGCTAATTCAGAAAAAAAGACTGCAAGGACTGGTATATTAGGATTTCAGCAATGACCAAATGACCAAAGCAGCTCTTCGATTTTGTGTACATTAGACCTTACACTTAGTAATGCAAATTAAGAAAAAAAGCCTGAAAGGACTTGTATATTTATATTTGTTTTTCAGCAATGACAAATTCAACAATGCAGCTATCTCTAACACTGCTACCACCCTCCTTTTCGGCTCGGCGCGGTACTAGGAACCCCTAAGTTTGGGTGGGCTCGGTTTTTGGGAAACCGAGCCTGCCCATCTATGCTTACAATTAAGATGAGACTTTTACACTATTATGTATGCATGTAGCATGTAAATATGGTTGTGGTATGTTTAAAAAACATTTTGGATTCATGTTATTTTTATACAATATCAGCTTTCTGATGAACACAACACACATTTTACCATGCAGCATATATACTAAACTCAATCAATCGTACTCTGCGGTCATCTCTTCCCTATGTAGGATTAATTGCAAAAGGCCAGCAGAATGTGCTTTATAGTGTTGTTGTTTTTTTTAACATCATGCATTTTATTGAAAGTTTATTGACTCATTTACACCAAAAAACCTCCCACAGAAATAACGTAATTCAAAATAAAACACAAATATTTAACCTAACTATCGAATAAATGACATAATGATTAACAAACGGCAACCATGTAGGGTATTGTCATGCAAAAAGAAAATGTGTGTTAACCTGTATGAATAGTGTTGCATTCAGAATTGCATGTAAGCGTTTTGTTTATATTGAATAATACATAATACACATGTGCTGTGTAGGCCTGTACAATTCTCTCAATGGAAAGGGAAGAATGGGAGAGAGGAGACAGGTGAGCAGGCTTAGTCCCTTATTCATATTCATTTTGATGAGGATGTTTTGCTATATGGGACTTGTACCAGCAAATTAAAATTTTATGAAATGTATGTATATTTTCTCTGCTCTCATACATAAATCTATCATGGTTCTGTTGCAAGCTGCGGCCATTCGGCACCGCCCTAACTCACTCTAGGTCTCCAGACGCGTCCTGGCCGTCATCATGACAACCGGGGCGTTACTTTGGGTTTTTGTCCAGGCCATCACCATGGCAATGGCCGGGACACTCCTCACATTACCGTCAAGTCCCGGCCAGCTGGCCAGCCTGGTAAGTGCGCTACACACCAAATTTACTCATTCCCTGCCGGGTTTAACTTGCAGGTGCTGTCTGCTGATCTGCTCTGTTCCTTTGCACCTCTGATCCTTTGATTTAGATTGACTCTTCTGTGTATGACCCCTGGCTCGCTTACTGGATTCTGTTCGATTGCTTGTTACCCTGATCTCTGCCTGTTCTCTGGATTCGCTGTTTTCTGCCAGGCCTGATCTCTGCCTGGACCTCACTCCGCTGCCTGTTGTTGCCCTTTGACCTTAGACTGTTTTTGGACTTCGCTACTTTCTACCATCAGGCCCTCGTCTGCACTACAGTAATATTATAAACTTGTACTACTCTGAGTTTAAGACCTGGGGGTATCTGAGTACCTGTGAGTGCATTCATCTCTACGGGAAAGGCGGCTGCTATAGGTGAAGACCTCTTCTGCCCGTTCTATGAGTTTATGATATTTTCTGTCAGCCCTAACAAGTTCATGATGCTATTGACAAGAATAATCCATTTTCTATACTAGGGACCTCTGATGCATTCTAGCACCTAGCAAGTATAACCTTAGCTAATGATTTGAAATGAAATATATAATAAGGTTTATTCAAACTATCTACTAGGGTGACACTAAAGAAACATATCTTGGCGCATAAGAAAGGGGTCTCCGCCACTTTTAAGCACATGCAATTTCACACATCCTCCCAAAGTGTATGCACCACTGGGCAACTAAAAAGCATGTGCCAAAAAGTACCTGGAAGGGTGTTACATTTAGGGCAGTTTTTAAAGTGATGTGTTGCAGACAATTAAACATTTATGTATAATGTTGGTGCTTTAACACAATAAGAAATATGTGCTTATATAAGTAAGCATATCTGAACTAGTTGTAATACAGGTAGTAATGGGCATGTGGCAGTATACCACAAAAGCACAGGGCCTGATTCATCTTGAACACAGCTCCATTTGCGTGCCGTATCTTGCGTAAAATTGTTTTGCACATGCTCCAGAACAGGGCTTATGCCAGTGAATGTAATTGCATGGAATTCATGGTTGCATGCAACACATCCAACTGCTTACAATTTGAAGGGCAGTACGGGGGTGGGAAATATACGTAGGTAACTGGCAGTAAGGGGTGCCGAGGTCCAGCGCACACACATTTGTCCGAATCAAGCTGTGGGCATCTCTGAGTTGCGTGATTTATAGCTATATCACTTGCACTAGCTACAGGGCAGGTGTAAGTGCCAATTAATCGTGATGCCTGAACATGTGTTTGTAATTAAGATAAACTGTAAAGAAGCATTTTACAGTATACATTAGGAACATCCTGATATATGTATTACATGTTAAAACAGTGCTAAAAATTGATTATAGTATTAAAAGGTGTTAATGTACTTAATATTTTTATTCTATGTGTTCTGGTAGGACTCTATATATACGTATGCATTGGGCGAGTCCTGCAGTGAGTTCTGTCTGTCTGCATACGCAAAGAAATTTTATGCAAAATGCGACCTGTAACGGGATTTACATTCCTTAATGAATCTGGCCAAAGATGCAATTTTTTGCCCTTGGCATAAATGTGATGCATATGCTAGATAATTGCAACTGAACACATGTTAAAATATGTTTGGCTCTGCATGCGGGCAAAAAGGCGCTCTTTTTTCATCATATTCTGCAGCGACCCCACTTACAGGTGCTAAGCACAATTATTTAAGCATACATAAGCCCAATACCGACTATGGCAAAAATGCAGATAAATTGCTCAGGCTGGGCCACCTGGCACCAGACTTGCTGGTGGTTTGGGGAATGGTGAGCCACTAGTCAAATGAACAATCTGCTCTTCTCTCCAGCTGTAACAAACAATGGGTCATGCATACCTTGACCCTCCTCTCCTGAAAGATGGTTAAAGGGGAAGGAAGGCTACCTTGTAGAAACATGTTTTACTCCCATCCACCCTTTCCCTAGATTAAGGAATACATGACATTATATTGTTACTAAAAGTATTGTATGGTTGCTAAAGTTACAGACGGTTACAACCGAGGTAGAAAATCACTGTGGCCAGCCAAAATAGACTGCACAAAAATGACCAATAGGACACTCAAGGATGTCGTCTTCAAAGTGAAATTTTTGAGGGCCTTTGTGCATGGGCAGAATGGCGACTTCATCAGCTCTGAGGATTGTGTCTTTTAGTGCACAACTTATGTATTTTTCATTAGTACCATTAGCTATCTAGATGAACAAATCTACAAAAATTTAATTGTAATCTCAACCAGTGAAACATCTTTTATTACAATAACAAAAGCTAAATTTTGGAGGGTACTTCTCATTTGCGCAATTACCTATATAGTTGTTAAAATATACAGTAAATATACATTGTGATAGCAATGTCCATGTCCAATTGCTAGGCAGCAGGAAGCTATTAAACTTAATTATTGGCGATCAGCTGTGCTCAGGCCAATCAGAGCCTAACTTCCCCTATTTAAAGAAAACTCTGTAACCACTATGGTGACAGAGAATCAAGTCTCCTCATGCTCCAGCACTTCAGGTTCTTTTCCTGCTTTCTGATTGATCTTCTGGTCTCTGACTCAGCTACTCCTGACCCTGATTTTGGATATTGCTTTGGGCTTCATTCATCTCTCCTTGCATCTGACTCCTGGATCCCTGACTACTGTTTTGGTTTAAACCTTAGTACCTCACATCCTGCACGGCTTGACTTCAGACTGTACGACTATGCCTGTTCACCCGCTTCTTTGTTTGTAGCTGGCTTGGAGAACCTCACCTTTGTGTCTCTTGCAGAAAAAAACATAACTTCTTAGACCAGAGTTGCGTTAAGTTCAGCAGCGTCAATACCAACAAGTAGCCATCAGTTTAGCTCAGTCCGTGACACTTCCAATCACCCAGTGCTGTGCAAACAGGCAGTGCTGGGGATTTGGGACTTTTGACCTTTCCCAAAAGGTAAATGGCCCCATTTCTCCCCATCTCCCGGAGCTATAAGACTAGAGGGTACCCTTTTACATCCCTGTCTCCTGAAGCTAAACTCAAGCTTTTCCGGAGAACTGGTTCTTCAGCCCCCCAATATGGAGGGAGCCTCTAATAACTAGAGGAAAGGGTTCAACCCAAACCCCAAAAGCAAAGACGTGTCACAGGTGACAACCATTGCCGACAGGGTGAACCTTTAAGCCTCACTGTACATAGGCATCTAATCCTGATCATAGCTGAAAGGCTGAGAAGATTCTTTATGGCAAATGGTGACTTGCATTAAGACAAAGGAAGTAGACAAAACAAAGTGACAAATTTGATTTTGTAGATATGTGTCAAACACAATAAGTTAGGGAATGGCATAATTAGGAATATACATGATAATGAAACTTAAAATAGTAATCATCCTCTCCATTAAATCAGATTTCTTAATTTAAGCACTCCATTGTAGACTATCACAACAATATGTCTGGTCCTAGAAGTAGTAAAAATGAAGTACATCTAAAAGTGACTTTTTTCAGCAGTTGAGGACAAGGATCATGATATAGTGGTACTGTGATGTGATAGTTACCTTTGGAGGAATACAGATAAAGTTTCAGATAGAATTCAGCACTTAAATTTCCAATCTGAGATATTTGTCTAGATGTTACTTGAAGCTATTGGAATCCAGTGATGTCCAGCCTCAAAGGAAATCACAGATAAAACAAAACGAACCAGCAATAAACAACAAAGTTTTACTTTAACCTTAAAGTAAATTAAAATTAATAATTGTGAGTGGCAAATTGGATTGCAATTAATGTTACAGATGCAATGAATAATTGTATGCATAATAAGCAAACTCTGAGACACGTGTAATAGTTATTTAATCTCCAACATCATCCCAGGCACCTAACTGATAAATTTCTATTGAAGGGTTAGCAATATACTTGATAATGAAACTTCAACATATTTATCACCCTCTCTATCAAATTATTACACCGCGCATTCTCTATTTAATCACACTATTGTGAACTTTCAGAACAATATATGTGCGATAAGAGAGTCATCCTTGGAAGAAAGATAAGGATGAACATTTATTCTCATTTCATGCTCAACATTGGGAGATGAAGATTAATATTTACCACATTGCAATAAATCAAAATCTGATATATGCAAATAAGGGAAAACGTGCTCAGAGAGCCTGCATACATTGTACAATCAAATAAGTGTTAGTGGTAATGAATACAAGCAAATTCCCACCGATGCATCCTTATCCAACTTAGTAAGAATCTTCCCCTAAAAGTAATTGCTGGTAAACATTTGTCAGCTACATATAATGCAAAGCAATGTGTGTTTGCAGATACTGGTGACTCCCAGACTGAAATGGCATTAGAAAACCAATTTTCAAAAACTTCTTCCAAAGTTATGTCAAACAGTGATGGTGAAAATGAAGTCATCGCTTATTCTGCATAAGCCTAAAACACTCTCTAATCCATCATCTGAATTTGAGTTGCACACAACCCCAGCCTCTGAAAAAAATCATTATGCTGTGATGGAAAGTGTTTTTTATCAAACCAAGTGAAACCAATTAGTCAATATCAGGCAGTGTCTTAGTTATAATTCTATATTACTTACAACATTACAAACAAGTTGCTAAAAGCTTCCAATTCCAAATTATTATCAATTTTTATTTATAGGGCGCCACAAGGTGTCCGTGGCGCCGTACAGGGACAAAAACGAATTACAATACAAGGTGAGACAGCACAGTACAGTAAACATAAAGCATAGTAACTCAGTAAGCTCAATGCACAGCTAGTGAGGGCGGGGGGAGTATCCGCAAATGACGGGGCCCAAAAGGAGGGCGCGGAAGACAGGGAGACCCCCAGAGGGGGGAGGAGGGCCCTCGAGGAGGAGGGTAAAGTAGCTGGAGAGCAGAGTTAGAAGTGGTGGAAACAGGAGGAGAGATGGCCCTGCTCAGAGGAGCGTACAATCTAAGGGGAGGGGTGGACAGATGGAGAAACACAGGGGAGAGAGGGAGAGTAGAGGGACGGAGGCAGGGAAGGAGAAAGAAGGGGGAGAGGCAGAGGATAAGGTAGGTAGTTAAGTGGGAGACTGAAAGGCTTTAAGAAAAAGGTGGGTTTTTAAAGCCCGTTTGAAACTGGACAGGTTAGGGGAAGTCCTGATGGAGGGAGGGAGCTTGTTCCAGTGGAGGGGGGCAGCGCGGGCAAAGTCTTGGATACGCGCGTGGGAGGAGGTGATGAGGGGGAAGATAGGCGACGGTCATTGGCAGATCGGAGAGGACGGGATGGAGCGTGAATAGATAGGAGTGTGGAGATGTAGGGTGCAGTGGCGTCGGCAAGGGCCTTGTATGTAAGAGTGAGGAGCTTGAACAGAGTTCTGTAGGGGAAGGGGAGCCAGTGGAGGGATTGGTAGAGGGGGGAGACAGAAGAGGAGCGGCGAGAAAGGTAGATAAGCCTAGCGGCTGCGTTAAGTACAGATCGAAGGGGAGCGAGATGAGAGAGGGGGAGGCCAGTAAGGAGGAGGTTGCAGTAGTCCAAGCGGGAGATGATCAGAGAGTGAATAAGGCACTTGGTGGCATCTTGAGAGAGGAATGGCCGGATGCGAGCGATGTTACGCAGCTGGAAGCGGCAGGATTTAGCAAGAGAGTGGATATGGGGTCCAAAGGAGAGAGAGGAGTCGAGGGTGACACCAAGGCAGCGAAGTTGGGGGACAGAGGAGATAGAGGAGTTATCGACAGTGATGGAGAGGTCGACAGGGGATGAGGTATGGGGGGAGAAAAATGAATATATAAAGAGCTAGTTACCACTGCAAGCCTAAATATTGTTGTTTTGGAATATTCTTGAGAGCAACATGGATAACACTCATTGGCCAAATGCATAGTATGTGCACAAAAGGGATGCATCACTGGGTGTTGCTTAATTTTACTACACTGCCCCTCAGCCTATGCCTTTCCACTCCACCATGCACAGCACTCTGAAGGTGCAACAAGTGACTCTATAGCAAGTGACTTCTAGTTTTCTAGCACTTGACTGGGTAGCCTGCTTGGTGTCTTTCTTTCTTTTTGGTCTTCTTTCATTGTGAGATGCTATCTAAAGCTAGTCAATTTGCAGCAAAAAGGATGCAGACGTGGAATTATTTATTTCAATTCAATAGACCAAGTATAAGTTGTGATTTACCTTGCATGGTGAAGGTGGATATGTTTTCTTTTACAGTTGACTGGGTGTATCTGCAGTGAGACAGATCAATCAGCATCTGAAATGACTTCCTTCTCTAAGGACCAGGTGGGAGTGTCACCTGTCAATCAAGCTAAGGCTGTGGAAGGAGTCTCAAGTACAAAAACCTGTATTGTGCTACTATGCAGGGCGACTGATGCCAAACAGTGGCCGTTACCGAGACATGAAAATTATGTCCAGTTAGTGTTAGGTTGCCAGGTGTCATCCTGACAGAAGAGTATACCATATTATTGTGATGAAATAATAAATGTACTGCTTATACTGCAAAAAGCTGTTCGTGTATGCACCACCCAAGGCTGCCCGTGTCACAATATTATATATTATAGATTGTTGGTACTGTTGTGATCTAATTCTCTATACGGTAGCTGCCGGTGTCTTATGATGGATATGTCATTTAGAAATTCTGGTTTAAATATGAAACGCTTGGAACAATGTAATAATGTGTTTTCTGAGGATTTGGCTATATCGGCTGTTCCTAACCCTCAGACGCAGAGAGATCATTCTAAAGATGTATTTGCACAAATTGAAAGCTTGTTAGTTAAAGAAACAAAAGCATGGTGGGAGGTTACAGGTCTTGAAAATTATATTAAAGTTAATCGTATTCCGAGAGGACTAAGAATTTTGAAAATGCCCACCTTTGGTCTATTGACTGATGTTTTTCTTACTGAATGGTATTGTATATTAGATCATTGTTCGATTGAACTAATAAAACTGATTGTGTCTGAGAAGAAAAAAGTATTAGATGAGATTGCTAAAGAATTAAAAGAAGTAGAAACTGAACTATCATCGCTTAACACCCCAGCTGAGATAGATTCATTTAAGAGAGCGGTTGATTGTAAAGTCAACAAAATTGAGAATGAAGTAATTGAATCTAAAAAGAAAAAGTTTCAGAGGGACAAATCGGATTATGAAAATGATAGAATACGAAATTGGAGTAGATTTTCTACAGTAAATGCCCCAAATAAACAATTTATGGAAAATAGGGATTATTATAAATATCCTAATAATCGGAGGAACAGATCATTTAATTCTAATAGACCTGAATTTAAAAGAGATCAATGGAATGTTGTTCCTTATAAGAAAATGTCTGAATATCCTTCAAGACATAAACAAATTGTAACTCAGAACCCGATAGATCAGTAATAGATTTGAGGTTCTTGATGAAGTACATAATGAATCCGATTCAGCATGTGATACCCCGCCTACTACCTCAAATTCTTTTTTAGGGCAGCGGAACAAGAGAACAGAGCTCAAAAGTTCATTGTCGGAGAGAATGATGTATTCTCCCAGAAAAAGGTACAGACAAGACACAGAGGAAAGAGCGCAAAATAGAGATCGCAAAAAACGATAACTCCTTCTGAAATTCCAAATCAAGGAATTTTTAATTTATCTGATAGAGATCTTAAAAGTGATGAATTAAAATTGTTATCTAAAGGGTTATCATTTGCCCCGACTTGTCTTCCTAATGGTTTTGACTTGTTTATTGATATCAACAAATATGTTAGAAAGTTAACTTTAAAGAGGCATTTTTTGAAAGAAGATAAATCAGTGGTTAATGTGAATACAGAAGTCGTGAGTGACTCATTACCAAATACTGGCTTAAAGAAACCTTCCAAATTTTATCCAGTAGAATCGAGGGGGACATATATTGATATGTTTGGTGAACTGGTAAAAAGAGATTTATATAAGTTAGCCAATACCAAACTAGGGATAAAATCTAATTTGACTAAAAATGAGAAAATAGCTTTGGAGGCACTTATTAAAGATGATGAAATAATAATAAAGCCAGCAGATAAGGGAGGGGGGCTGGTTATTTTAAATAGACAAGATTATATAAAAGAATCGATGAGATTGGTAAATGATGCTGATTTTTATAAAATATTACCAACAGATCCTCCTAATATATTTTTGTCCGATCTAGAGGAACTATTAACAAAGGGGTTGAATGATAAGTGCCTTAACCAGAGTGAATTTGATTATATCTTGAATAAACATCCACGGATTGCTACATTTTATCATCTACCGAAGATTCACAAACAATTGGTGAATCCCCCGGAACGTCCTATAGTTTCGGGGATTGACTCCTTGACTGCACATTTGTCTGAATTTGTAGATTTTCATCTGAAAAAATATGTATTGGGTCTGAGATCGAACATTAAAGATTCTACTCAGATACTGCAGATTATTCAAAATTTTCAATGGAACACCGATTATTTCTGGTGTACTATAGATGTACAGTCTCTGCACATGGCAATACCACATCTTAAGGGGATACAAGCTGTTAAAGAATGTTTGTCTAGTGATGATAATTTCAATATGTCTCAATGTGAATTTATTTTGGAATGTACTAAGTACATTTTAGAACATAATCTCTTCACTTTCCTTAGTCAGTATTTCCATCAGGTGCAAGGGTCTGCGATGGGCAGTTCCTTCGCACCAAGTTATGCTAACATCTATATGGGATACTGGGAGAGTGAAGTGATTTATGCAAATACAGCTTACATGGAGAAGATTGTTTTATTCAAACGTTTTATAGATGATATAATAATCATCTGGAGAGGCACTGAATTGGAATTTCATTTATTTGTCCAGGAAATTAATTTGAATAAGTTTGATTTGAAATTCACATCCGTTATAGATAAAGATAGGATTGAATTTCTCGACTTGGTTTTGGATACAAATTTATTTGAAGAAAAACATCATATTGATACTTATACTTTTTTTTTAAAAGTTGATAGTAATAATTATATAGACTACAAGAGCTGTCATATGAGACGATGGAAGGATAATATACCCATCTCTCAGCTGACTAGGATTAAACGGAATTGTCAAGATTTAGACACCTTTGAAAAGCAGGCTTCTGTTCTAACTAATAAATTTTTAGAACGGGGTTATCCTGAAAATTTCTTAACAGAGAGTTTGGATAAGGTTAGACAATATGACAGGACACAATTATTGACGTACAAAGATAAGAAACAAGCCAATTCTAATACTTTTGATTGTGCCTTTGTTACTACGTTTATTGTGGCGAATAAACAGATTATAAAAACATTAGAAAAACATTGGGCAGTATTGAAATTAGACTCTGGTTTATCGAGTGTGCTACCAGTGAAACCCCGCATTATTTTTAAAAAACCAAAAACTTTAAAAAGTATTTTAGCCCCATCACATCTGAAGGAATTATCGAATAAAAATAAAAATACCTGGTTACAACCATCAAAAGGATTTTTTGCTTGCGGGCATTGCAAAGCCTGCAAATATGTACATGGTGACCATAAATCTTTTTTCGATACGTCAAACAGTAAAGAGAGAGTGATTCAATCTTTTATGAACTGTAATACCACATATGTGGTTTACCTATTGGAATGTGGATGTGGGGAAAAATATGTGGGCAAAACCAAAAGAACAGTTAAAATACGAATCTTTGAACATCTACGTAATATCCAGCACAAGATTGATAACCATAGTGTACCGAGACATTTTTCAACCTGTCATAGTGCTAACCCTGAATCATTACGCTTTAAAGCAATTGAACATGTTCAAGTAAATGCTAGAGGAGGAGATTTATTGTTAAAATTATCTCAAAGGGAAACCTTTTGGATTTACACGCTTAACACCTTTGTACCCTAGGGACTTAATGAAGGATGTGAAGTGACACCCTTTTTATAAAAGGTTGGAATATAATATGCTTTTCAATTCCGTGGTTTATTTTTCATTTTATATTTACTGTTTTTTATCAATTATATTGTTTTTATAGATTGTGTATGTATTTGGTTATATAAACCATGTACATAAGAGCTTTTAAGAATTTTTATTTGTGCAAGTACTGAGAACTGTAGTGAATTGGTAGAACGTGATTCACCTGTGAAATAATTGACAACTCCCTAGAAATAGGTGAGTTGTGATGTAATAATCCACGCCTCCTGATGAAGTCCTGAGTGATGAAACGCGTAGAGGTGACTGTGGAGACTCTCTGATTTCGAGCTGCTCCAGATAGAGCCGTTCGTATGTGGATATCAGAATTGAGCTGTTGTATTATCTATGCCTGAATATATTTACCATCTGGTACGTGCAATTTTATTGTTTGGAATAAAAACTTTTAACTTGGATAACACACCATGGAAGCGCCCCTTCTTTTTTGATGTTTTAGGAATATATATATATTCAAGAGATGGACAAAAGCACACCTCGCATAATTATTACCATGTGTTGGCTAAATAATATAGCTTTATAATTGTATGTTGCAGTCTCAAACATATGAAGATCTGATTGATTATAAGCTAAAAATGGCAAAGTCATTCAATGTATTAACTAGCTAGTGCTGAAGCTAACTAGCATGATTGAAATCTAGACAATAATCATTAATCATGTAACACGTGAAGACTGAATGAAGAACAAGACTGCAGGTGGTGCAGTTCATCACATGCAAATGCCTTTACTTTTATGGGTCTGAAAGGTGGATGTTCCAGCTTAGTAATTTCATAGATAATATGCAAATTCAGTGTTTACAATCATTGTGGTTTTGAGGGTAGAATCCAAAGTACTTGTCTTGTAAAAATGGAAAGCATCACCATTATGGACAGCCTACTGTGACATTTGTCCCTCCAGTGATTGAATTTTTCTTCTGTGTGTAATTTAACCTTCTTTATGTTTTTTGCTAATATTACTGGAAAATGTGCTGCCTACTTTATTTCAAGAAACACACCTTTCTTTCTCTATACCCATATTAAATGCATTATATCTTACTGAAGACTGGTTGTCTAGATGGTGCAGGAAATATAGCTAAATCTATTGCTGTAATGCATACTGTGACTTCTAATGTCTTCATTGTAAAACATTATATACACACATATATATATATATATATATATATATATATATATATATATATATATATATATCTATATATCATCATCATCATCAGTTATTTATATAGCGCCAACATATTCCGTAGCGCTTTACAATTGTATATATATATATATATCTATATATATATATATATATATATATATATATATATATATACATAATGAAAAATTGTGAAATACAAAATAAATAATGTAATTTTGAGCTATTTTAGCTCCTATATTTCTACTTATAGCACTAACATTGATTTCCAGTCATTTCCAGTCTATTTTCTAATAATCCCTTCACAACGGTCCTATTTTAACCAATTTTGGCCAAAGTCTGCAGCGAGCTGTCTTAATGAAGGATTTTGTAACTTTGCCATGATGGCATTTGCTTTCTCTGAATCAATTCAAAAAATAATAAACTGAATATGATAATATCTTCTTTTCATTGCACCCAAACCTTTGCATTTTCAGACTTACTATTACTGCAATTGAATAAATAAATAACCACATGGACACCAATTTGGCGAAAGGTCTCAGTTTTTATTTAAACAAAAATGGTGGCAGAGAGAGCAATGCAGGAGAGATAATAGCTAATAGCAAAACCAAACAGTGGAAGGGCAAATTGCCATTACACCACTGCTCCCACTGTTACAGCTTCCAAGTAACTGTCATATGCTTTTAAAACAAGCAGAAGAGGTCTTCACCTATAGCAGCTGCCTTTCCCGTAGAGTTGGACACACTCACAGGTGCTCGGACATCCCCAACACTTAACTCAACATAGTAAAAGCTTATGAGCAGGAACCTGTAGCACAGAGATAGGAGAAATGTTGCAAAGGCCATGCCCCCCCACGTTCACTCAGGAGGAAGCAATAATTTAAATTAAAAGGCCGGGTGCCCCGGCTGCCTGTTACCAGCCAGGACGCAGCCCTGGTGTAAGGGTGAGTACAGTATTTTTGGAGGAAAGCCTCTGATGCAAGTCTCAGGCAGTCCCCGTTACTCCAGGGTTGGATGAATCTTACCCTGGGGCAATGATTTTTACGCCCTCCCTCCACATAAATCCCCTAGTTTGATTTAGAAGGGCAGCATTATGGCACAGATGTCCCTCACTCCAAGGACAATGCCATCTTTACTTGCATCATTTAACATTATGCCCTCTAATCATCTTTTGAATGTCTACTAATGCTGCTGTCTGTAGTTATCCACTGTTGTCTTAATGAAGGATTTTGTAAATCTGCCACTGGTGCATTTGCTTTCTCAAATTAAGTTCTAAAAATAATGAACCATACTTTACGGTTCTCTAACTCCATCACATAACATAAATCTTCATCCATCATATCTCCATCTATACATGTATTGCCAGGTCCAAAATCTGTCCTGTTAATTTCTCAGAATGTGGACTTTCAATTGCATAGTCAAGACAAGACGTCTTTTGGGCAACCAAATCTGCACCAATGTAAGTATTATACATACATGTGTGGGAAGGTCAACTATTGACATATCTGAACTGTCTCTTTTACATATTTCTTACACGTTACTAATAGAACATATAAATATTATTTATATACATTCCATATTTATATACATGGGTAACGTGAACCAGCTCCACTTCGGGTGGAGGTGGTTCCTTTACCTTGGGGTTGGATGAAGTTTCCACCACGGGGAATGATTTTTCAGCCCTCCCATTCCATAAATAAATATGAGTCCCCTGGTTTGATTAAGAAGGGCAGCATTATGGCAAAGAGCATATAAGTAAAACAAGGCATGAAAGCCATGCTCTTCACAACCGATGAATACTCTGGCAATGTATTGTGTGTCTAATCTTTGAATTTTTGTAGTATGGGTACAGGGCACCTTCATCTATCAGCATCCTCATTTATTTTTATAGGGGCAAGGTAATGAAAGCCATGTTCTTGGCAAATGATGAATAATCTGGCAATGTATTGTGTGCCTAATCTTTACATTTTTGTAGTATGGGTGCAGGCCACCTTCATCTCTCAGCATCATTATTTTTTTATGTAGCGACGGCAAACTAGATAGAATTGAATAGATTAAAAAATAGAAAAGATTAGAGTATAATAATATATATCCTTTTTTGGGGTGTGCGGCTGTGTGCTGACAAACAAACCTTTTTAAATATAGATTTCATTGAAGGACCATTCCAAAATAGACAAGTATTGAAAAATAGAAAATATTAGAATATAGTAATATATAGCTTTTTTTATGGTGTGCAACTGATGCTGAGGCTCACACGCAAACATCCAGGTTTTTTTTAATTATGTCAGTTGTCACTGCCCCACACAAGATTATTTTCACTAGAAAAAAAATTTTTTTTTAAAGGAAGAAATTTGTTTGTTCTTTGGATTCTGCTGCTAATAGTCTGACAGCAAAAGCATTCTTTCTCTCAAAGAATATGCTAGTTAGTTCAGAATGATATCTCTCTAACTCAGGTGCTATATACTGTCTAGTACTATTACATACGATATATATATATATATATATATATATATATATATATATATATATATATATATACAAGATATAGGCAATGCAATGCTTTAACAAAAACAGTAGCCACTAGTCTGTGTAAAGTGTATTTAAGATTGAAATTAAGAGCAATTGATCAGCAAACAATCGTAGCTGACTATGCTCTATAGAACTGCTTTACAATAATGACAGGATTCTATTGCTTTCCTATGTCCCTCGTTCACCCTGAACGCTATTTAATGAGCAGAGCAGCGCAGCTACCTCCTCCCTACACGCTGTCTGTTCTAAAATGGTACTTAAACAAACTATATATTCAAAAGATGGTGATCCAAAGCTCACAAGAGTTTTACAAAACAATATTCACGGAAATGATGTTTCGCCGTGTTTTTATATCCGAGTCTGCAGAAGAAGCCGAGTCACGACTCCCCAACATCGGATTTTGTCAGATTTCAAGTATTCCAAAGTATTCCAAACCGCTCATGTGCAATTTATTTTAGGGCTTTTATTTAAACTTAAAAAAACATTTGTGTTGCGCAAGATAGAGAAGCTTAATATCTCGAGCCCATACTGCAAATGATACACAGCAAATATATTAAAGTGTACCAAAATAATAGCACTCATTGTAAAGCTCATATTACCTTGTAGAATTTATTGTGTGTTCTATTACAGTGATATATCGTTAATAGCAATTGCACACTGCGCTACAAGCCAGTACTAGGCCGATTACCGAATACATCTCCACATATACCAATACAACTTACAAGATTAAGGAATTTTTGACTTGTAATACTGAAAATGTAATTTATTTGATTGAATGTCCTTGTCAGAAACAATACGCAGTGTAAACTATCCACAAACTGAGAACACGTATTGGTGAACACTTTAGAAATATTCAGATCGGGTTCTATAAACACAATCTATCTAATCATTTCAGAATAGTCCACAAAGGAAGTCTGGAAGGTTTCAAATTTATGCCCATCAAAAAGGTAGTTAAAAATTGGAGAAGAGGGAATTTTCATTAGACAAATAAACAAAGAGGAAGCTAGAATAATTTACACACTGAAGACTCTAGATCCCCTTCGACTAAATGTAGATTTTGAGCTTCAATCATTGATCTAGCCACATCATTCCATCTAGTTAGGGAGGACACTTAACTGGGAGAATGTGGTAGCCCTTTCATTGAACACCACAGACAGAATTGGGTGCATTTAACGGGATACTTACCTACGGTCATATCATCCATTTTCACGGCCAATCCCGTCTGATCTTGGCAGCTAAATGGGATGAGCCAGACTAGTACCAGGAGAGGAGACTACCTGAGAACCTCTGGTGTAGTAGGAGGATCATTTTATTAGCCACACCCCATTTTTTGTGAGAAGGTGAGTTCAATGGTAGATATGGGTGAAGCATCCTACCTGGTAAGTATACCATCCCTCTCTCTTTTTCATATTGATTTTGTGTCCATTTTGACATCATGACCCTATTTGAGGTGATATGTGCCGTCATGGTTCATACCACCTATATCTATTATCATCACTATGGTCCGGTGACCTTAGCAATATGTGGAAATTATAGGTCCTCACTCATTGATTGACACTAATCTATATCCCCCCTTTTTATAATTTGTTCTGATTTTAAAATGTTATTGCGCATGTTGAATGTTTTTATTTGTATTTAGACATATTTAATTTGCTATGGCATGATATGCCACATATCAATGGGGGAGGATAGGAAAATGGTTTTTATATGTGGAGTTGTTTTATTTCATTTATTTATTTATTTTTTGGAGTCTAGATGACTTATGCATCTGCCTGTCATTTATTGTTTGATACCATCTATTGTTTGATATCATCTTGATACCATCTTGTTACATTACCGATATAGGTATGACACTCATGACAGAAATATTTTGTGTATACATATATATATATATATATATATATATATATATATATATATTTAAATAGATACCATGTATTTGCTCTTTATGCTTTCATGTATATTCTCCATTTGAGCGATTTTTAATTTATGCAATCTGGCTTAATGAACAATGCCTGTAGATCATATCTATCAGGACTCTGTGACAGAGAGTATATATTGTTGTACCATACATAACTAATCCCTCTTGAAAAAATCTCTGATGTGATGAAATGCGTTGGTGTATGGACACATGATTACACGATTCTCCACTGAACCCTTCCACACCAGGAAGTGAAGCTCTCGCGCCTCAGCTTGGAACGCATGCGACTATGATCGGACAAGCAACATGGGCTCTGAGGATTACTGTTACAACTTTTGATCATGGTGAGCCGTTCCTTAAGAGGGATTATCCGAATTAGTTGTTGGACGGTTAGCTCACTGTTTTTGCAATTGGGCATTTTGCCACATTCTTTAAGTTCCCATGCCAGCTAAGCCGCATGTTTAGAGCTACATCATTTTGAGCTTCATGCTTGGTTTGTTATGTTATATTGTTTTTGGGCATCGGTACTATTGTAATAAATCTATTAAGTAAGATACTTGAATCCTCCCCCTTATTCAGTGTATTGCATTTCTCCTTTTGTAGACTCATTTACACCGTTAATTGTGGTGAGCTGTCTCAATAACACCACACTGCATATTAATTTTTATTCTGTTGATCTATGGCAGGAGTAGGCAGCCTGCAGCTCTCTAGGTGTTGTGAAAGTACAAGTCCCAGCATGCTTTGCCAGTAGATAACCAGAAGATAGGTTGCAAGGCATGCTGGGATTTGTAGTTTCACAACACCTGGAGAGCCGCAGGTTGCCAACCCCTGATCTTTGGTTTCTGATTTGGTCCTTTTTCTGGTATGTATTTTTTGAGGTAACATCTTTCCAAAAGGCAACGGGGTTTACACCCAGAACCTGTCATCGATAACAGCTGTGACTATTTCTTTCATCCCGGACCATACATATATGGGACTCCATCATACCCATTTTTTTCTACAAAGTTGATTTATTGGACTTTTACGTGTCAAGAAGACAATTTATCACTCTGGTTCAATCAGCTTTGTCAATATAGAGGTTTTAGTACCAATCATTGGTTTATATATATGTTTTACAGAAGCACCAATTGTTTGCAATATTATCATTCACTGGTTATATTTTAAGTTCTATATAAGGGTTAATTAGATACCTCTTCTTCCTTGATCTACTGGTCCTAATATTCTGTGAGCGCAATTGGGACATTTTTTGGAGTGATATAAAGTAAATGAGTTTAATAGGAGAGGATACCGAATATATGCACTAAACAAACAAGCTGACAGTACACCTGTAGCCTTTAATCTATATATTCACCTCCACACAGCCTTACCTCATCCTTATAACTTTATACACCCCCTCTCTTACTGCACTAGAGGTGAACCGTTGTACTTTCAGTAAATTTATCTTTGTGTATACCAATCTTTTCCCCACACTATGGAATTTATTGCATAAGGTCAGTGCTCCTGATCTTTAACCTACATTAGTATTTACTAAAAGAATTGATCAACCTCCATGGGGGAAATTCAATTCAACACCTGGACGTGTAGGAGTTTTGTGCACACTTCCAGGTTTTAAGGTACCCATAACATTGCTGATTTCTGTTTGCATGTCTAGAGGTGCGAGGATAAATCAGCAATGTTTTGGGCACTGAACATCCCACAGGATCTCATTGCGTTAGGGCTGATGGGACTTCACTACTAATTAAATTGTTGTCACGATACCTATTGCTATGATAATATGAACAATAAAATGTGATTTCCCTTCACTGGATCTAAGGGGCCCGGGTAAAACCATGAAAAATAACCCTAGACCATTATTCCTCCTCCACCAAACTTTATAGTTGGGAGTATTTATATAGTGTCCTAATTATTATTGTAGTTGTTACTAGTGGTTCTATTTTTTATACTAAAAATAAGAAATTAGAACAGTTAGCCCTTACTTTCTGTCCACAAATGCTCTTAGCTTTCCAGCTGGAGTGACTAATTTCCTCTTATGATCGATGCATAAGAAATCTATCACTCTGAAGGATATGACACTGCAGCAGTAAAACTTTATTATATTACACATACGATTGGCTAACACAAACTGCATATTGTAGATGCTTCACTTTCACTGCACCAAAGGCTCACACATTAAGCCTTAACTAAACGTAGGCTAAAAAAAACACACGTACACCAGATTTGTTGGCAAATTAATAGGTCACAGTTTATTTTAAACAAATCATGGTGGAGATGACATGTTGTGAGTCAGCTACAACTAATAGCAGAACCAAACAGTGTATGGCCATCCGGCACTGACCACTGGACACAGAAATGGAAGTTGCTCAATCAATTTCTAGACTCATAGCAGGTGCTTGTAGTCAGCCTGACTTCACCTCCCCTTGACTCACAATGACATGTCCACACAAAGCAGGTCGAGGAATCCCCTCACAAAGGGTCCAAGAGCCAAAGTACTTTGAAAAGGGCAGTGACCTATGGCCAATAGCACAGTATGAATTCGTCGCAGACTCACAAGTGCTCTCCTGCCAAAGCTGTAGTCCTTTAATGGTCTACAGCTCACCACCAAGTGACTTACTAGCATCCCAACCTCTAATAAATCTGTTCTATAAAAAAATATAACCTCTCCACCATGAGGTGGATCCCGTCTACTCTATAAAGGTGTTTCTGGTTGGAGGGGATTAACGCATACACCTCCTAATACCCGTACCACATGTCCTATGTACCTGTTTAGTTTTTCAATGACTCCACGCATGACGGGGGCTGGTATCTGACATTACCAGGTGAGCCTGGGTATTATGTTTGTCCAGCATATGGTTACCGCTGGCCAGTGTGCATGAATGATTCATGAGTCCTCCCTAATAGAGATGATTAACTCAATAGACTTACCCTTCCCCAGATCGTTAATCCCGAAATATAAGGTTCAATATGTCAGGGGGACCATTTGTTTCATTGTTTCTGCCATGGCGCAACCTGAGGTGCCTGTAAGTGGAGAAAAGAGGGATAAGGGAGGGGGAGATAGAGAGAGGGGGTGGAGATATGCAATAGTAGCGGTACAGACAATATACTTGAGTGCTGGTGATTCCAGCTGGTGATTATAGCTTTTTTTGCAGTTTTAAATGTTATAGCTCTTTTGCTTTATGTCTATAGCTCTGATGCCGTGTATATTGAGTGTATTCTTTGGTTACCGCTAATTGTTTATAGCTCTGTGTTTATAGCTCCTATACTATGATGATTGCATCTATTATTACCTATTAGTAGAGTGTTGTGGGTCTTAGGGATAGATGCAAATTTGTTTATAGCTCTTGTTCATAGCTCTTAGGAGGTATGCTGGTGGTATATCTATAGCTCTCTGTATTGTAGCTGCTGTATTATGCTTGCATCTAGTATTGGCTACTAGTTGTTGTGTTGTGGGTCTTATTGATAGATTTAAAATATGGGATAAGGTGTAGTATGTGTGTATTATAAATATAGTGTCTTATGTTTGTATGGTATGTAGCGGGTTTAAGGAGGTAATCCAATTTTAACTGAGTGCTCTTTATGTGGTTGCTCTTATAAGAGCAGTTGTGTATAGTGCCTAAATTTTCTTTTAATCCTTCTTTACGGGGTCCAGGGGGATTAGGGGCCTCTCATTGCCTGCGAGTGGTGAAGTAGCTGGGCCGAGCAGCTTTCTGTTGCGGCAGTTGGTACGCACTGTGCATTCTAAATGCCAAACTTCATGGTTCTGAGTGGAACGCACAGGCACCGGTGCGTTCCACTGCTGGGTCTTTTCGCCGTTGTCCTCTCGCTTCTGTCTCGCTGATGGTATTTGGTGAGGGAGTGGATCTATGTTGAGTGGTGGCATGAGGGGTCTTCTGGTCCTCTGATATGTGTGTTGCTTGCTGGTAACCAACACGTTTCGTTTGTGGACTTCGTCAGGGATATGTTGGTGGTATGAGTATGTTGGTTCTTTTATTTCTGGGATCCGGTTTTGTGGCCATTCGTATTGGGGGAGGGGAGGAGATTTGGGAATGGGACGGGAGAGTTTGGAATGAAGTTTCATCTGTTTTATTGGAATAACGGGGGGGGGGCGGGGAAAGTATTACTATTGGTGCTAATAGCGATAATATGTGGTGCTGTATGTGTAGGGGATAAAGTGGGTGGCGTGATTCTATGTGGATTGGCTGAAATGAGGATGGGAATCGTATTTTAGGATACAGTTAAGGTGGTGGAAGCTGATATATCTTATAAGGTATAAGGATATAGTTGTGTTAATGAACGCTTTATATATCTTGGTTTTATCTGGGGTAACTTTGTGGAAGGGATAAATTCTTTTTTTTATGGATGGAGGGGGGAGGGGGGAGATTTTTGAAGGGGACGAGGGTTAGTGGTTTCTGCGTTAGGTGGGGATAGATATTATTGTGGGGTTTTTTTTATTTGAGTGTGGCGCTGACATGCTGTGTGTAATTATATTTCTTTATTTTTATTTTATTTTTAATTTTAAAGTATTACAAAGTATTATGTGTGGTTCTTTTAAACATCTAATTTATACGTGTACCTGGGTGGGGGAAAAACTATGCTTATTGATCTGGGGCGGTGTAAGGGGGGGGTTGTGGGTGGTGGGTGAGTATGATTTGGCTTTTGGGGGTTGTTTTAGCTGCTGTTTAGGTGTATATTCGGGGGAGGGAAACGGTGTCCTTAGTAGTGGGATAGGGGTACAGGGTTTCTGTGGGAATATAGGGGAGGGAATGGGGTAGGTGATGTTACTTACCTAAAGGAAGATTCCTACTTCGAAGTCTATGTTGAGTCCTTTCGGTGTAAGGGTTCCCATCTTGTGGATCCATTTCTCTTCTTCCTTTGAGATGAGTTTGATGAAGTCACCTCCTCGCCATGGTTTTGGGACTTGTTTGATGCCTGTGAATCTTGGTCCTGTGTGGTCTTGGTTATGGTTCATCCTAAAGTGTTCTGAAACACTGTGATTCTGCACTCCTTTTTTTATGTTCCTTATGTGTTCTGGGATTCTGGTCTTGAGATCTCTGATTGTGCTTCCAATGTATTGTAGTCCGCAGGGGCATTCAAGTAGATAGATGATCCCTGTAGAGTCGCTTGTAATTTTTTCTTCTATATTGTGTGTGCTTCCGTTTGAATTGGAATTGTTAATAATAGATGCAATCATCATAGTATAGGAGTTATAAACCCAGAGCTATAAACGTTACCACTAAACACCTAACAATTCCCAGAGCTATAAACCAAGAGCTATAAACAATTAGCGGTAACCAAAGACTACACTCAATATACAGTGCATCAGAGCTATAAACATAAAGCAAAAGAGCTATAGCATTTAAAACTGCAAAAAAGCTATAATCAACTGCTGGAATCCCCAGCAATCAAGTATATTGTCTGTACCGCTACTATTGCATATCTCCACCCCCCCCTCTTTCTCTATCTCCCCCTCCCACATCCCTCTTTTCTCCACTTATAGGCACCTCAGGTTGCGCCACGGCAGAAACAACAAAACTAAGGACCACATCTAGGGGTATCGGAACGCTCTGAAAATCCGTAACGGCAGCAACAACCACAAAAACACACAAGACAAGAGCAGTCGTCGAAGGTAAACCCCCTAAAAACGGTCCTCACCACCTATGTCAGTGGGACCAGCCTTTTCCATCTCAAATGATAAAAACAGCATAAGGGCCAACCACATTAAACCCCTAATACCTAACCATCTCACAGCTACAGGGTATGCAAATGCAGACCAGTTGTTTGCCATTGGGTGTCTGGAC
Organism: Mixophyes fleayi; assembly: GCF_038048845.1. Taxonomy (NCBI): domain Eukaryota; kingdom Metazoa; phylum Chordata; class Amphibia; order Anura; family Limnodynastidae; genus Mixophyes; species Mixophyes fleayi. The sequence goes on from NC_134409.1 coordinate 42,536,905, forward strand.
GCCCGGTGCACTTATGACTGTCTGACCATCCATTAACATATCTTCTCCACATGATTACCTAGAAGCAAACAAAGTAATATACATAAGAGTGCAGGCAAAGCCGTCCCTGTACCATCTGACACCGACGGTAAGGAATAGGAGGGGTTAAGGTTGTGGGTGCAGTAACCCATATGAAGGCGAAACTCATATAACCCTGGAGGCTCACCACTAATCAGGCCTTGATCCAAGGAGAAAATGTGAAAAATTCTTTCATGTCCTTGCTAAAAGCGGCGAGCAACCAAGACCTTGGTTACCGAAGGAGGAAAAGGTGTGGTGGAAGGGAGTGAAGGGAAATTGTGAGAAGGAAACCTTGCATCACCTAGGTTGTATGTAAGTTTTATAGGAACTTCCATCTACCCAGGTGCTTAATGGCTCCAATGAAAGTTTTCGTCTCGGCCACGGCAATTGCCGCCCCAATCCTAAAGGAGTGGGTGCAGTACAGGACGAGAACAAGACGCGCATATTCCAGGGAACTTTCAAATAAAGAATTGTATTGCTATTTAGAGAGGAAGAGCCATGGTGTTTACAAAACGTAGATCTCCCTCAGGGTTTCACACCCCCACCAGTTTGGTACACAGAGGTACTGGGTATATCCTGGAGTCCTTGTGTACAGGCAAGCTTATCCAATGGACTTTTCTGAATTTTTTTGACTTAGCTGAAAGTCGCTGCTTCCAAAATTCCAGCTGCCAGGGTTAAATGCAATAATGGAAAACCTGCCCTAGCCGCGGCTGTAACCCACTGAAGGTCAAATGGGTGGGTGGGCAGAGGGATGGTTCAATAGCCATGAGCCACACAGAATGATGAAATAGAGTGTAATCCTCCCAAGGGGTCTAACCCCATAAATTTGAGTACCATAGCGACCCATCAGATGGTCGAGGCCCTCTGTGCAGGCATAATAATCCAACGATTTGTGCTTTAATCTGTGATGGAAATTACTTTTAAAGTGCTGAAAACTGCTAGCGATGTATTAAAGTCAAGTAAGAAAAACAGTGTCAAAAAATATGTGACTCCCTCTATGTACTAATCTACTGCTCACCTAAGGCAACCAGGCATATGATCAGAATCGAAGGGGAGTCTATGGAAACTCCAAGAACGCTAGCTAAATGACTGTCTGTGACACCTGACTTCAGTTAGAAGGAAAGTAACGTTACATCAGTTCTATTCATGTAATTGTCATTTGTGATTGACTGCCATAATTAACCCTATATAATAGTAGCAGCAGTCAACAGTCAGTGTAACGCCATGTACAGTGTCAAAACAGGCACGGTGCATCAATTTAATTAAAGTCATTAAAGTTACGTGAGGGAAACCTCAGATACTCCTCAACTTTAATGTGTACCTATCGTACAACACCAATATAATGGGCCAGCCAAGGCAAGCACATGTAGAAATTGCTGTGGGTCAGATTGCACATCGGAATGCTCCCGCTGCCAAACAATGTATGTACAAATGTATGTTATAAAAGATCCTCGAATGAAAATCAGTGTAGGGAAGCCTAACCTCTGGAAACATATCCCCAAATCTGACATCAGCACCAGTTAAATCCCAGGTTGCAGCAAAACATTAGAAGTGTGTAACGTCTAGTGGGTAACTAGAGTGTATTCTGGAACAATCTCATGGTTATATTACTTTCTACAGAAAGTGTTATGCTATGTCTCCCGATCCAAGATTATAGTGTAACATCAGCTACCTCATGTTACCAAAGCACTACAGGGTTTTAGAAAAGTTAATAAAATAGCTTGACAGTATCAGGTACCTTTTCAGGATAACCATAAGCTTGGTAAACCACTGAAGCAAGTGCATCTACCAAATGCCTACCTGCGTAAAGTGTATTGAGGAAAGAACTGAACTTGGGCATGCTCACGTTTTAATGGCACTGTCTGAAATTATGGCACACTACTCCTGTAAATTAGAATTCAGTCTGGGATACTCATAGGCTGATAAGGACCTCCGTATTAACAGAATAAAAAACTTACAGGCATGCCAAGGAAACAAAAGTAGAAACCAGGATCTCCTAGAGTGGGGAGACTTAGCTTGCCAACCGACCCAATTAGGTGAAATCAGCCTGTGCCAACAGGGAATACGGCTGTAGAGCCTGGTAAGGGAGCCATAAACTACACTCCTGGCTATTGGTGTTAATGTTAAAACTGAGTCTCCATACACAGGCCCTAGAATAGCCACAGTCTAGTAGACTAGGAATCAGCGAATCACTAAGCAGTCAGGTAGGTATAAGAAACTGTCCTGCCCTTGTATAATATAATAATATAAGCCACCTAATCTAGTGTGCCTGCCTTCAATTTCAAACTTCAAACTGTATGTTATAAAGGAATGATGTTGAATGTGCCTGTAAACTTGTCTAAATGCATCCACCTACTGGAAGTGTGAGCCTTGCAATATGCTTAAGGAAAGTACAGATTAGTTGTCAAGAGATAAAATAAAAAGGTATGTATGTAGATGTCAGCATATGAAATATTCCACTCAAACACCTGCGTGCTAATGGCACAAAGGTATATAACTAGCTTGCTGTAGTCGAGGCACATTCCTCAGTTTGCCTCTGGAGTGCCTTTGTGTAAGAAACATCATGTCATTGCTATTAAGCATGGTGACTCTGCCGGGCCTCATAAAAACCCAACCGATTTCTATACAAGCTAGGTTGACCAATGAGATTAACCCAAAGCGGTCGTTATACAGCGGCCATACTAATTCCTCATCAAAGTTAAAATGTTGCTTCACGTTTGGCGATAGTGACACGTGCTCAAGCCTGCCATGGGTCCTGTTTCTATGCAGCCGCTGCAATCTAAAAGGCCAGGCAGCTGAATTGTGGTAAGACTGATAAGCTTCTATCCCGATAACAATCATTAGGGATGTAATCGCCACTTAGCGTTGGCATCAACCTGAGACTCAAGCTGTGCGGCAAAGTCACTGTTGAGGTTTGCTGTTGTACAGCAGGACAGGTGGGAGTGCAATAGTCTCAACCAGATAAAATGATCCTGGGTAACCTCTGAAGAGCCCTAACTATATTGTGTCGAATGCCGTGTAGTGTATGAAAATCCCCCATCCATGGGGTCCTTTTGCTCACAATGTCACATTGAATGGCGTCGTTCACCTTCCACTTCTCCATTTGATCTCCTATGAAGACCCGGTGCACCGTCTGAGAGTGTTCCTCATCCCGCAGCACCAATTGAAATTGGAATCATGTTAAAATTCTGCAATGAGTGCTCCTGTAATATGTAGTAGCTCAATAACAGGGCTGTGGGACCTGGGAGAACCGAGGTAGGGGGTGGATAACGGGTGGGCTGGCGGTATAAGGTCCTGGGAGGGGGACTGCATAACAGTGCAGATGCAGAAGGGGGGCTAGGAAAAGGGCAGGGTGAGGGGGGACTAGCGGAAATGGAAAAGTGGGGACCATATTATTAGTCTTGTATCATGTGCATATGACATGTATTTAGTTTGCATATATATAAATATGTGTGTGTGTGTGCGTGTGCGTGTATGTATGTGTGCATGTATAGAACACATAGGGATGCATATAGATATTTTATTCTATTAAAATGAAGCAGTGAGGGGGTGGGGCTTGGCAGCCATCATGGCCAAACATAGAATTTGATAGCTCCTGCTACCATGGGCATACATCGGGCTTTAACACCTCTAGCCTTACAGCTATCACCCGAAAAAAAATCTGTCTGGACAGCTGATCCCCCACGCTTGAACCAAAAAACAGTCTGATATATGTGGACTGAATTTTAACCATGTTAAATTGGGCAAAGGTTTTGGTGCGAAATCACACAGGAGTGCATTAGATCTGAATCTGGCGCCCGGAGTTAAGCGACTATCAGCCTCCAAATGCCACCACAGACCAGCATTGGCCTCCTTTGTAGCGAACCATTTAGACCTATTATTGGTGAGAGTGTGAAAGAGTGTGTGATAGTGTGAAAACACCTCTAGCTGATCCCTGGAGGCCGCGGGGTTTACATGTGGATATTGCAGCACATTGTCTGCAGACAACTGTTCACATCACAGACAGAAGTCTGAACCAGAGGCTAGCATAACCTCAAACCAGTAACTAAAATATACAGTGGTTGGGCATAAAATGTGAGTACAGCACAAGAGAAATCCAGATATATATGTACTGTATAAAAATAAGTACACTACGTGACCGGTGGCCATTGTGCTTTATATTTACCCACACCTTTGTGACACGCCCGAAGTGTTGATTCAAAAGACTAACACTTATAGTGTGGTAATGATATTCTGCTACCCAGATAATCTGATACTGTGATTGCAATCCTTAATCCCATCTCACTCAAGATGTTAAAGGATTGCATTTTGCTAGAGAGCCATTAGGACTTGTCTTACTCTCTCAACAAAGCTTAAACAAATTCTGCCATCTTGTGGAGGATTTGTAAAACACAGCCATATTCACAGACAAACTCTGAATTGCTTTATATTTCCCACACTTTGTCAAAGTTCTAGTTTGAAACACCTTAAACATTTAAGAGGTTGGAGGGGAATGATGGTCTCTGCTCTACTACCACAAACACATCCATTAGTGCAGCAAAACGCAATCTAGTGTAGCTGAAAATGGATAAATAGATGAATACTCCCTCTTCAGCTAAACCACAGTGATCTAAGCCCGAAAAGAATAGAGAAGAATCTACCACAGGTACTACAGGGAAACTGAAGAACGCAAATCATAGCGACTTTGGTCCAACAATGGACTTACCACTACCTAGCTCATTAAATTCCGAAGTGAGTGTTTTGAGCCCTGAAATACCTTTGTCTTATGCCACAGTGGTTAAGGCAATACGTGAAACAATGAAGCCTTTGCTACAAGCACAGGATAGTTAATTCACAGCACCTATTAAAGAATTTACAGACTAAATGGCTACCACTGACAAGCAGCTTGAGGTCAACGAACAACGTATAGGTGAACAAGTGCAGGACATTTCCTCTCTGACACAAAAAGTTACTACACTGCGCAAAGCCCAGAAACAAATGCTCAATAAGATCGATGATCTTGAGAACAGATCAAGACATAATGACCTCCGCTTGGTTGGCCACCCAGAAACAAATAAAGGGCAAGCTTTAACACATTTTGTCATGGTTGACCTGCCAACCTTACTAAATATTTGGGAGGATCTGCAGGGTCTAGAAATAGAGCGGGCACACTGTCTTGGTCCAACTAGAGAGAATATGGAGAAAAAAAGCCAGCACAGTTATTTTTAAATTTTTAAACTATATCCACAAAGTTAAATTCTGGTCGGCAGCAAAGCAGATCCTGTGGCAAGAAAACAACTACTACTATTCCAAGACTACTCAACAGAGGTCTCCAGGGCACGTAAAGAAATGTCACAGGTTTGCTTGTACTTGGTTAAGGAAGGAAGGAAGTTTGTGCTTATATATACGGCAAATCTACATTTATTTAAAGGCATCGATGAAGAAGATTCAGAAATGCACGCTTTGTCTATGGACATGTAAATTCAGATTCAGATATGTGATCTCAAGGAGATGAGTATGATGTTTTAATATATGTACTCCAAACACAATGTGATATCTATAAGACTTGCTGAAATCGGAGATAAAGAATGTTACTAGGTCTGAGATGCTTACAGTTACCCAAATACCAACTCTGTGGGTATTAAACTTTAGCATGTTAGACCTATCATTACGATCCTCCCTGGTTAATCATATTTTATAAGTCACTGCAAATACTCTTTGAGTTAATCAGAGTGAAGTGTTTGTGTTAAAGTTTCCAAGTTGTCTTTGAGGCTTTTATACTCAAAAGATTTTCATATATGCACCAGTGTTCTATATGGTTATTAGATTTACACTATTGTACACTACATAGCCTTAAATGTTGATAGTACACTATTATAGCATATTTATTTTCTAGCTGTGGTTCATTAGAGACCATCGCTTTCCTATATTAGATAATTTAGATATAAGGAAAATTATGTTAAATCATCTACACAGAGAAATATGGTTATGTGGAATTAACCCCCTTATTCTTTTTAATTTCCTTTTTCATGTTCATCTCTTTTCTTGTTCCTATACTTCCTTTCTCTTTTTTTCCTCTCACTTTCCTTTATTTCCTGAATCTGAATGAGTGATGCTAATAAGAGGGAGGGAAGATGGTGCTGCTGTAACCTGAAAGATCCTGATTTCTTAACTGTATATACTGTAATCATAGCATTTTCATAATATGCAGGGTACTTTAAAGATCTGTTCCTGGAATGTACATGGTATTAATTCTCCAAATAAAAGGAGGAAAATTCTAACCTATGTTAACAAACTAAACTCTGATATTACATTTTTGGCGATTTTGGTAAGAAAAAGCCGCCCTATAACTATTCCTAACAACCAAAGAGATACAGAGGGTCGCTTTGTGTGTTAGGAAGCATCTATAGCTGGAAATACATATTCCTTATGTAACATATATGCACCAACGGTATCACAAGCCCTTTTACTTAAAAATAGTTAGAAAACTATACACACAAATTGATTTCCGAATAATTTTGGGGAGGGGATTTTAACATTGTCTCTTCAGGTGTGCTAGATAGGCAAAGGGCGAATCAAGGGCTGCCACATAGATTTAAAATTGGGATAAAATATATGGAGCAACAATTACAAATCACAGATGTCTGGCGACTGCGCCACCCAACTGCCTTGGAAAATACTTACCATTCACCAATCTGTAATACTTTCTCTAGGATAGATTATTTACTGGTATCAAAAACCCTAATTAATTGTGTTGTTGATACAGAGATTGAACCCATCAGTTTATCAGTCCATGCACCCATCTGGTTTAGTTTAGAGTGCATTCCAAACATGGGAAGTCAGAGACATTGGTTCGAACCCCATTTTGTATTGGCAAACTGCAAAAGCAATGTTAAGAGGGGACATTATATCTTTTACCAAAAAAGTCAAGAAAAACCAATCTGAACTATACATAAAATCTCAGAGAGACCGTAAAGTGTTTTTTTAGAAGTGGAAGCGCACCCCAAACCTTATTAACAAGGCCCATTGTAATGAAAAACAGGTACACTTTGTTAATGTGGCAACGCAATTAGGAAATAAATATATTTAAAAGACAAATAGCAATTTTATAGGTATGGGAACAAAATAAGTAGATTACTCTCTAATATGTTACAGGGAGCTAAACATCCCACATTTATCGCATCCTTGCGAGATATTTCTGGAAACTTAAAATAGTCTGGAAATGACATATTAAGTGCCTTTCAACTCTTTTTTTTTTTTTTTAAACTCTTTATTTATGCAAAAAAAAAACAGAGGTTCCATATAGCAGATAATAAATAACAGGGAAGAAAAGCAATTGAACATAAGGGCCAGAACATGACAATTGAGAAACGGGAAGAAAGTCAGGCAAATGACATATTATTAAACAAATTCCTAAACATAAAAGGGAAGCAGTAAATTAACCCATAGAGAGGAAATAGGCTGACCCAGTCAAAGATTATGGAAGATCAGCTGCCTTGGAACTATGAATCGATGCTGCTTTATTTTTTTATTTTTTAGAGAGAGAAGTAAGGGGGAAAAAGAGGGGAAAGGGGGGGAGGGGTGGTGGTGGGGGGGGGTAAGGACCTAGTAAGAGCTTCTGAAGAAACAACCTTTTAAGTAGCGGGCATGTTTGCTTGATGAAAACAATACCAGAAATTCCATACCTTTTTGAAATTTATAATTTTGTCGTGGAGAAGGCTGGTGATGTATTCCATGGAAGCCATGTACCACACACGAGAGATTACACTTTGGAGGCTGGGTGGATGAAGGGACTTCCATTCCTTCGCTATCTGTAGGCGAGTAGCTGCACAAATGTGTTGAACAAGTCTATCTGCCTGTTTGGTTAAGCCTTCGACCCGGGAGCATAACAGCATAACCATTGGGTCAGGTGAAATCTCAACCTCTAAAATTCTTGTCATTAGGTCTGCCACCTGGGACCACAAATTTGAAACTCTAGGGCATGTCCACCAGATGTGGTAGAATGAGCCCACCTCCCCACACCCTCTCCAGCATGAGTCAGAAGTACCCGGATATATTATGTGGAGCTTTGAAGGCACTAGATACCATCTTGTGTATACTTTAAATGTGTTTTCTCGTATTGAAGTATTAATGGAGATTTTGGAGATTCTCACCCGTAGCCGGGACCATCCCTTCTGATCCAGAGCTCTAACAGTATCCCGAAGCCATGCCATCTCAAACGATTCCGCAGTGTCAGATTTTGGTTCCAGGAAATTATGATATATCAGGGATATTAATCCTGAATCTCCTGGCCTATACACACAGCTCCTCTCAAAAGGAGTAAGGGTACGTAGCTTGGAAGATCTACAGAGTGATTGAATAAAGCTTCGGATTTGAGTGTAAGCAAAATGTAAGGACGAAGGAAGGCCCTTTTTTTCTCTTAGATCCGGGAAAGTGCGGGGAGCAAAATCTCCCATAATGTGAGTAAACTGAGTGATACCAGCCTTTTGCCAGGGGCGCGAGAACGACCGCATATTTCCTGCTGGAAAATCCGGGTGATGCCACAGTGGGGTAAGAGGAGAAGGAAATGAGGTGAGCTCCCACTTTCTATGGAGCTTGTCCCATAGATTGAGTGTGAACTGTATGGAGGGGTGCGAGTACACTGAGGCCGGCCTTTGAGCTCTAAGGAGCCAGGGGAGCGAATTCAGATTGTGATCTGTTGTATGTGCGTTCTCTAGATCGACCCATCTCTTGATCCCCGGAGCAGACTGCCAGGAAATGATGTGACTGAGGTTAACTGCATGATAGTAGCGCTCAAAGAGCGGAAGTCCATATCCCCCTGATTGGGTGGGCTTGGCTAGGCAGGACCTTTTGAGTCTCGATTTTTTCCCTTGCCAGATAAATGTACCGCATGAAGATTGCAGATTTGTTAGAAAGGTACCTGGGATTGGAATGGGTAAGGTCTGGAAAAGATACAAGACTCTAGGCAGAACGTTCATCTTTATCACACTAATCCTACCAAACCAGGAGACAAAAAGCGAGTCCCATCTGGCCAGGTCTCTTTTTATTGAGTCAAATAGGGGGGTGTAGTTGGCGTGGAATAGCTGTTTGTATTCTTTCGTGATCTGAACCCCTAAATATCGTAGCGCCTTTGGGCGCCATTGAAAATCGAACGAAGATTCGAGAATATTTTTGGTGACAATAGGGACTTGGAGTGAAAGGGCTTCCGATTTAGAATTATTTATTTTATAGTTTGATAAGGATCCATATTCTTTAAGTTCTTTAAGAAGATTTGGGAGTGAAATGAGGGGGTTTGCGAGTGTTAATAGTACGTCATCAGCGAATAGGGAGATTTTGAAATGACGAGGGCCAATTTGGATCCCTGATATGTCCGGGTTTCTTCTAATGGCGGCAGCTAAAGGTTCTATGCATAAAGCGTATAAGAGGGGGGACAAGGGACACCCCTGTCTAGTGCCATTACCTAGTGAAAAAGCCTGGGATAGGAGCCCATTGGTCAATACCGATGAGGTGGGGCGGTGATATAGGGCCTGGATGGCTGAAAGAAAGGCCCCATTTAAACCGAAATGACTTAACGTGCTAAACATGAAAGGCCACGAGAGTCTGTCAAAGGCCTTTTCGGCGTCTAATGCCACAACCACTGACGGGATCTTATTCTGGTTTATGTGGGCGATGATGTCTATAGTACGCCTAGTATTGTCTAAAGCCTGCCTGGTGGGGATAAAACCTACTTGGTCTGGGAAGACCAGTGTTGGTAAATAGGCATTTAAATGATTTGCCAGAATTTTGGCAAAAAGTTCAACGTCAGAGTTGATTAGTGAAATGGGGCGGTAGCTGGGGCAACAGGTCGGGTCCTTGTTAGGTTTAGGAATCACCACTATAGTGGAGCGCGTGGATTCCATATGGAATTTACCCCCCGACATAATGGAATTAAACAAATGTGTCAAATGAGGGACTAGTTCTTTGGAGAATGTTTTATAATAAAGCATCATAAAGCCATCAGGGCCGGGGGCTTTAGAGTTCTTCTGTGACTTTAGTGCAAGGATTACTTCTTCACTGGAGATAACCTCGTTAAGAGTAGAAGCCTGGCGGGAGGATAGGGAAGGAAGAGAACAATTATCTAAGTAGGTATTGATGGCTTGAGGAGGGGCTTTAAATGAGGTTTGGTCTTTTTGAAGGTTATACAGATTTTCATAATATTTGTGGAATGTTTCATTTATGGTCCTAGGATCATAAGATAAGTCCCCTTTTTTGTTTCTAATAAAATTGATTATTTGGGAGCCACGTTTGGCTCTCAGTCTCCTAGCCAAAAGAGAATCGGCCTTGTTGCCTTTTTCAAAAAATGTTTGATTAAGCCATCTAAGCTGGCGTTCTGTTCTCTCTGCGAGAATTGACTGAATTTCGCCTCTAGTCTTTTGGATTTCTTTCAAAACTAAATGGGAGTTAGACTCCTTATGTGTTGTTTCTAGATTTTTAAGTTGAAGAGTGAGTTTATCAAGCGTTGCGTTACGTTCTTTTTTCCTGCGGGAGGCAAACTGAATGATGTCCCCCCGAATGACTGCCTTGTGGGCTTCCCAAATAGTGGAGGTCTGAATCTCTGGGTCTGAATTGATCTCAAAGTATTTCGTGATAGAATCAGATATGAGATCTTTAAACCCGGGGAGTTTAAGAAGAGTCTCGTTCAATTTCCAGGAGGTTCTGCCCCGAGGGTTCTGAAAAAGGTCAACCGTTAACGATAATATAGAGTGGTCGGACCACGTATTGGGAACTATATCAGCCCTAGTTATATGTTGGAAGATGTTTGAGCAGCCCATAAACATGTCGATCCGGGAGTAGGTTTGGTGGGGAAAGGAGTAGAATGTGTAGTCCCTTGAAGAGGGATATAACGCTCGCCAAATATCAAATAGGCCGGCCTCAGTCACTTGTTTCTGCAAGTGTTTTGTATGTGAAGATGGGGGGGAAGTGTGCCTAGATGCTGATCTGTCTAAGAGGGGGGACATAACAGTGTTAAAGTCACCCCCGAGTAAAAGCAAACCCTTACGGAAATGGTGTAGTTCCGAGAATAAGTGTGTGAAAAAAGCTGTCTGACCTGTATTAGGCGCGTAAACGTTGGCAAAGGTTATATCTAGATGGCCAATTTTTCCCGACAGGAAGAGAAACCGGCCTTCAGGGTCGTCCTTAACTGCTGACACGACAAACGGAACTGAACTGCGGAGAAGAATGGCAACACCATTCCTCTTTGTTGAGTGAGAGGAATAGTAGGCATCAGGATATCCTCTTGAGGACAGGGAGGGATGGCCACCCGCTTTGAAGTGAGTCTCCTGCAAAAAAATTATATCACCATTAAGTTTTCGTAACGTATGGAATAGCATAGAGCGCTTTTGAGGTGTGTTTAAGCCTTTAACATTGAGGGAGAGTGTTGTGAGAGTCATGATCGGTATTCTTAGGGGGAGGGGGGAGCGGGGAGTGGGAAGGGAAGGGAAAGAAGAGTAAAGGAAGGAGGAGTTATGAAAGAAGAAAGGCAAGGGTGTAGGTTCAGGCCTCAATAGCAGAGGAGAAACCTACTAGGATAGTGCCTAAAAGAGCTATGTTAACTTAAAAACGAGGCAAAATTTGCCTATTCAATTATCAGAACCAAGGCACAGAGTACGGGAGTGCGTATAAAATATAAACTATCAGATAGACTGCTAAGAAAATCCCAAGGTATGTGGGTGCGTGGGTAGGAGGACAGGACACGTCCCCCGCCCGTACATAAATAACATAATAAGGTTAAACCGAAGCTAAACTTGTAACCAGAGACAACAATATCTACGGAAATTATGAGAGCAACGTGAAAATATTGACATTTGTTAGAAGAATAAAAGAAGATACAGACAGAGCAAGTTAAGGCACAATATTACTTCACGTCTCCTCTAACAGAGACACAGATTTACAAATCAAGGAGGTTGTTGCGAGGAGCTTTGGGCATCGCCACCCACGGTCCTGTCAAGACGGAAGAGATGGAGCTTGCGGAGTAAGTCTTTTCCTTCGTTTGGTGTTCGGATTGACACTTGACGGCCCTCGACTTCAATAATCAAACGGAAAGGGAAACCCCAGCGGTATTTGTAACCATTTTCTCTAAGGATGCTGGTAACCTCCCTGAGGTCACGTCTCTTGGCTATCGTTGAAGGGGCAAAATCTTGAAAAACTTGGATACGGGACCCTTCGTAGAGAGTATATGAAGAATTCCGAACCGCTTTGGTAATAAGTTCCTTGGTCTTAAAGGATAGTAGTCTCAATATCACATCACGAGGGGGTTCGGAGTCTTTCGGGCGTGGTCTCAAGGCTCTATGAATCCGTTCGATATGCATTGGGTGATTGGATAAGGCAGAGTCCAGAGAAGAGAAGAACCTACTCACATAGTCCTCCAGATCCGTAGGTTCCACTGATTCGGGGATGTTGCGTAATCTGAGGTTATTGCGACGTTCCCTGTTCTCAACATCTTCCAGCTTGTCCCTCGTGAAATCGTTGTCCTTTAGCAGGAAGTCTATATCTTTTGAGGCTTCATTTTGGAATGTAAGTGACGACTCCATCTTGTTTTCCAGAACCGAGGTTCTCTTGGAGATTGTGACCATTTCTGTTTTGAGATCGCCTATAGCCTTCTGAAGATCAACGGAAAAGGCGTTAGTGCGCTCTACTATTAAATTTCGTAATTCAGCAAAGTCCGCCTTGGTTGAGGGAGAAGCAGTGGTAGGAGGGTCTCGGTCGCTCTGGGACTCCGAGGGTGAGTTAGGAGAAGATGAAGTATGTGCTTTGTCCTGGCGGGAGAAGTGCTGAGTTATCTCAATTGGTGCGCCTTTGCGGCCTTTACCCGTAGATTTATTCATGTTGAGTGCAGAATCTCTGGGAAACCGTTTGCTAATGTTGAGTATGAGGCAGACGGGCGGGGGACAGACCCGTGTGGGTTAAGTGGACATAGTAAGTTGTGGGACAGTTAAGTAGAGGGGTAGTATATGCTCTAGTGTCCCGCTGTTCACCGTCACCACACCCGGGTTTTTGCTCTGGAGCTGAGGAGCTCTCCAGTAATCCAGCCACGCGTTATGGCTGTCAGGCCACGCCCCTTAATTGCAATTTTTGAGTTAGCAGTAGAGGGTGATAAATCTTCATTCCTCTCGTCCGTGAGCAGTAGAATATGTATAACGTCCCGAGATGGCGTCAGAGGCCAACAAACTGTGTTGAAGAAAGTCTAGATGGCAAAATTTATGACCTACACAAGTTGGCCACTAGATGGCAGTAGGGCACCGGATAAGACTTGTGGAGAATATAGTGTATAATATAGCCACAAGATGGCAGCACCAACTCTTTGAAATTTTTTCCTTTACAGATGTAGTAGCACAAAAACGCCACAAGGTGGCAGCAAAGACTGACTTTCAGTGTGTAAACTGCTCGGTAAAGACATAAAGCCTCACTTTAGGTGCGATATTTCAGACACTGTAAAATTTTTCTTGAGAGGCACAATAACAGTGAGGGTGTTCAGCACTATATGATGTTGTGCAAACCTGGTATGTGCTTAGGGAACTACAATAATCGGGCACCGCTGGGCCACCTAGGCAGACTGGATAGGGGTTTCTCTGTGAGCCCCGGAGGACTTCCCAGCAGACACTGCACTGGCTCCAGTAGCGGAAGTGAAGGTGGTAATGGCGCCAGTGATATCCGGTCACTCAATCCTTACACCGGGATCTAGGGAAAGGGAGGGGATCCACCGCTGGGCAGCCGCTCGTCAGCGCAGACATCCCCACAGCTCATGCAGGTAGTTAGAATAGGCAGACACTGCCCATTCTCGTGTCTCCCCCCGCGCTGCCTCACCTCTATATTTCCTGATGCTGCGTCCCCTGGGTTGATTTTATCACAGCCTGCAGCTTCCACAGCATCCAGCGTGTGCTTGGGTACAGCAGCTTGTCGCCTCCAGGCGGATCGAAGCGATCTGCTGCGCACACTGAGCGGGTCCCTGCATCCTCAAAACACCTGGCCAGGCTCCACGTTTGGGCTTAAGAGACCCCAGCTACTCAGCCCAGAACTTAATGACTTTTATGGCGCTGTTTAATAAATGTTACTTTGGGGAAAACCGCTAATATAAGAAGATATTTAAGGTGGATGAGCGGCTCCTTTCAACTCTTTTATGGAACACCTTATGCACAAGAGTCACCCAATCTAGAAAACAAATCTAGCTTCTGGTCCAGGATAGTGTTGTCCCAACTCACTGACCCACAGATATCTAGCCTGACCACTCCGATTTCAGTGGATGAAGGGGTTGCAGCAATTAAACACCTGAAACCTAACAAGTCACCGGGGCCCAATGGTCTAACTTTATAACAGAATATAAATCGGTAAATCCCTTCCCTTCCATTTTAACACAGCAATATTGAAAGTTTTACCTAAGCCCGGTAGGGATGCTGAACTACCAAGTTCCTACAGACCGATATCACTTCTAAACACTGACTATAATATCTTAACAAAAATCCTAATAGAACGTGTAAAAGAAACACCACCTACCATCATATACCCAGACAAAACTGGACTTATATGCGGAAGGAATTCAGTATTTAATATCAGGAAAGTTATCACAGTACCCCAGTCAGAATGGGAGTTTGGTGGAGATAATGCCACACTTTTATTTTCATTAGACGCCAAGAAGGCCTTCGATATGATCATCTTTATGAAACTCTCTCCAGATTTGGATTTTCCAATACAGTTTATTGACATAATCAGAACTATTTATACGAATCCCTTTGCCACAAATGTGGTTAACGGACATCTTTCAGCACCTTTTCCCAACTGTAGAGGGACACGCCAAGGCTGCTCTCAGTTCGGAAAACAGAAATTAAACTTTCCCTGATCATATGCTGCTTTTCATATCAAAGCTTGAAAAGACTCTTCTGTCAATACTTGATTTTATAGAAAATTTTAATTCATTCACAGGTTATAAAATTACATTTCAGAAATCGGAAATACTTTACTTAGGTAATCCCCGAACAAAGAAAAAGCCCCTACAAGCCCTTGGTGCATTCCGAACTGTGAAACCTGCACTCAAATACTTAGGGATACAAATAACCCCCTCCCCACACCAACTGTATCAACATAATTTCACCCCTACCATTAATAAGATCCAAACAGAATTAAACAATTGAAATCACCTACGGGTGTCATTGATGGGAAGAGTGGCAATTATTAAAAGTATAATTTTCCGAAACTCACATACCCCATGCTAATGCTTCCTGTAGTGGTTGGCAAAAATGATACATTGAAGTGTATAGCCTTCTTTAATCAATTTATCTGGCAGCAGAAATACACTAAAATAGCGAGACAGAGGCTGACATTACCCAAGCGAAAAGGGGAATTGGGGTTCCCTGATATTCAGGCCTGCAACAGCCATGTTCTGATATATATCAGACTGGCTATTACATCTTTAACATTTTACTAATAGAGTCAGTGGTCGAAGTGGAAATTTAGAAGTGAGGGTATGGAAAATATAAGTGAATGGAGTATGAAGGCTTGAATTTTTTATTTTAGCACTTCTCCCTCTGTGCATCCCCATCCTTCATTACTATTTGTGTTTTATGGTTGTCTGCATCCCTGACATTCCCATTCTTAAGCTGTCTCTCCCTTCACACTTTTTTTTACCTACGCCCCTGCACCATCTTCTCCTCTGTCCCCCTCACACATCCCCATGCCATTCTTCTCCCCTGTCCCTCTCACACAGCCCCCTGCGCCATCTTCTCCCCTGTCCCTGTCACACATCCTTCTGCACCTTCTTCTCGGCTGTCCCTGTCATTCATCCCCCTGCAACATCTTCATCCCTGTCCCAGTGACACATCCACCTGCAACATCTTCTCCCCTGTCCCTGTCACACATCCCCCTGCACCATCTTCTCCACTTTCTCTGTCACACATCCCCCTGCACCATCTTCTCTTCTGTCCTTCTCACATATCACCTTGCACCATCTTCTCTCCTGTCCCTCTCACACATTCCCTGGGTCAAAGTCATGCCCAATAGGAGGTCCAACCGGGAACCTCAACCCCCTAGTGTGTCTTCTGGGATCCAATGTTACCAGTCTGTGAAGTTTTCGTCCAAATCAGTCCAATGGAAGGCTCATTTTTAGAACAAGAATAGTAGAGGTCTTCACCTTAAGCAGTCGCATTTCCCATAAAACAAGATGCGTTTGGAGGTACTCAAATGATCCCAGGACCTAACTATGGTAGTAGAAACTTATCAGTGTAACTACAGCTCATGGTAGGGAACCCAGGAAACAGGAGGCAGAATCCAGGGACAGGCCTAGGCCGTGGTTCCGTAGCAATCAGGAAAGTCAGTATCCAAGCCTAAGGTCAGGGCAGATAGAAAAGATGGTGGATCTAGGAAACAGGCAATTGGTCAAAAGGGCACAGGCAAATAAGCAGGGTCCTGTAAACAAGCCAAGGTCAAAAAAGGTAAACAAATCTAAGACAGCAAGATATAAAAAGGAGCAGGTCAGCAAACTGTGAGGCACACAAATGCTATAACCAGCAGGGAAGTTAAACCCTCCCTGCCTTAAATACAGAAGACAGACAATCAGAGATTGGCACACATGCAATAATCGCCATGGGGCCTCCTAATTAATAAATCAGCACTCCTCCTATTGCCCGATAGGCCAATTTCACATGCGCCCGACTGCCATTTGACAGGACATGCCTCTATCACTGAAAGTGTCCCAGCTGTAGCCTAGGTGACGGCCGGGACTAAAAACCCCATGACAGTCGGGACGTCTTTTAAGCAAATCAAAATTCTGCCCGGCGTACACCAAAGGGAGGTCTGACCAAGACCCTAACCACCTAAGACCTGGCCAGGATACAACTGAACCACCCCACGTTGGTCTCATCCCAATCGGTGCAGGTGTTGAAGATATTCACCAACAAACAAACAAACTTTTTCTTTTATATTTATAGATTTAAGAAAGGTTATATTTTAATTCTGGTGCAAGAAAGTACATCATACATTTAAATGCAAAATGTACTATATTACAATAATACAATAACTGTTGAAGTGCACTACACAAATTAATAATAAATTACACTTTACAGTTGACAGTACGCAATTCAGTAGGAAAAGCACTCTCCTGCCAGATTCACGCGCTAGACTGCCTGATGGTGAAGCAAGATTTCTCCAGAGAACACATTAGCCAATAGCGATGTGCTTTATACCACTTCAGCTGACATTGGGAATTGTTCATGGTGATTTGAGGCTTGTTTGTGGTTGCTCGTCCATGGAATCCCAATCCATTAAGCTTCCAAAAACAGTTATTGTGCTGTTCTTGCTTCCAGAGGCAGTTTGGAGTGTTGCAACTGAGGACAGAGGATTTTTATGAACTATGTGCTTCAGCACTCGGTGGTCCTGTTCTGTGAGCTTGAGTATTTTACCACTCTGCAGCTGAGCTGATGTTGCTCCTAGATGTTTCCAGTTCACAATAATACCACTTACAGTTCACTGGAACAGTGCTAGACAGAGATATACTGGATAGAAAGTGTTACCAGGAATAGCAAGTGTTACCAAGTATTACTGTTACGAGCCGCGGCGGTGCCCAGCCGCCGCGACTCTGTCATCTGCGTCCCGGCCGCCGCTATGACGACCAGGACGTCACTTCCGGGGCCAGCCCGACCGTTGCCGTAGCAACTGTCGGACGCTAAGTAGTTCAGCGCCACGTCCTGGCACTATGGGGCAGCCGGGTGCGTGCGCAGTATGCGAGCAACCTACGGGCTAATTAATTATTTAAACAGTGGCCAGTCTGACTGCAATTAGAGAGCTAGGCTCTCATTGGTTAATTTCTGTATTTAAGGCAGGGAGGGCTTAGCCTCCCTGTCGGTTATAGCTTCCAGACTTCTGTGTTGCTGCCTGCTGCTGTGCTGTTGGTGTTAAACCTTTGGACCTCCGTTTGCCGTGTATGACCCCTGCCTGTACCTTGGATTTGTCTTTTTGCCTGTGCCCTTGACCTTCTGGCTTGAACCTCTGATTCTGCTGATTTGCTTGTGACCCCGACCACTGGCGTGTTTGCTGACGATTCTATCTAGCAAGTGACCCCTGACCTCGGCCTGTTCTCTGGATACGCTGTCTGCCATAACCCTCTGCTCCTGGGTTCTCCACAGCCGGTACACATCACACGACCCTCTGTTAGTCTGCGGCCAAGTCTGTCCCCACCACTAGGGGCTCCAGTGAACACCAGACTTTTGGAGTAGATTCCGGGTGTTGTTGTACTGGCTGGAGGGGTTCCTAACATTATAACAGGCCATAAATTTCTGGAGTATTCGCTTTCATGGATGAGAGCGGGGCGAACCTTTCTCCAGCCCAAGTTCTGACAGGTCAGATCCAGTCCATCTACCAGGTGGTCAAAAACCTCGTTCAACGATTATCTGCTCAGGAAGATGCCACCAGAGCCGCGCAAGTTCAAGTCCAGCAGAACCCGTCAGCTCCTGCCGTGGAGCCCAAGCTGAATTTGATTCTCTGGGGACAGAAGTCTCTTCCATAACTTTAAGGAGAGTTGTAAACTTTACTTCCGTCTCCGACCCCGCTCCTCCGGCTCTGAACAACAAAGAGTGGGTATAGTGATTTTGTTGCTTCAGGGGGACCCGCAGTCCTGGGCCTTTAGCTTGCCTCCCGACAGTCCTTCGCTGAGGTCTGTGGATTCTTTTTTCGAAGCCCTAGGCCTCCTGTACGATGACCCGGATTGGGTAGCATCCGCTGAGGCCCACCTCAGATCTCTATAACAAGGCCGACGCTCTGCAGAAGAATACGCTGCCTAATTCCGGTGCTGGTCCACTGACAGTGAGTGGAATGACCCAGCTTTATGCAGCCAGTTCTGTTTGGGGTTGTCAGAACAAATAAAGGATTCCCTGGTACAGTACCCTTCACCTACCTCCCTGGAGGGACTTATGCAGCTCACGATCAAAATTGATAGACGCCTCAAGGAAAGAAGAGCTTAGAAGGAAGCATCTCCTCCCAGTACATTCCTTTCTGTGCCTCCATCTAATAAGGAAGCTGCAGAACTTATGCAGCTAGGCGCCTATCGCCTCTCCCAGGAAGAGAGAACTAGGAGACGCACCTTAGGCCTCTGCCTATATTGTGGAACCAAAGGTCACCTTCTGCCCTCCTGTCCTAACAAGTCGGGAAAAGATCAGTCCTAGAGAAGGTGGAAGAAATTCATCTTGGTCTGCAGTTCATTTCTTCCAAAAATGCCTTATTAGTTCCCGCTCATCTTTCCTGTGGATCACACTCCTCTGTCATCTCAGCATTTATTGATAGCGGTGCCGCAGGCAACTTTCTGGATATCAGTTTTGCCAAGTCCATTGGCATCCCTTTCATGAAAATGAATTCCGCTATCACTGTTTGTGGTTTGGATGTGGGTCCCTTACCCGGAGGTAGGATTTCCTTCACGACTCCGCCCCTTACGACTTACAGTTGCTTCTCTTCATTCCGAAACCCTGTTTCTTCTCCTCATTGATT
Source organism: Mixophyes fleayi (assembly GCF_038048845.1). Classification (NCBI taxonomy): domain Eukaryota; kingdom Metazoa; phylum Chordata; class Amphibia; order Anura; family Limnodynastidae; genus Mixophyes; species Mixophyes fleayi. The sequence continues at coordinate 42,556,444 of NC_134409.1, forward strand.
GCCCTTCCGTTCCACTTATTCTGGGTCATCCCTGGCTCCACCTCCATAATCCCGTGATCGACTGGAATCTTGGAGAAATTACTCGTTGGAGTACTCACTGTTCTCAAAATTGTTTGGCCATGTCTCTTCGGCTCCTGCAGCCACTACCGGATCAACTGCCTTCTGCATATCATGAAATCCAGGACGTGTTTTCCAGGAAGGCGGCTGATTCTCTACCTCCACATAGAGACTTCGATTGTGTCATTGATTTACTTCCAGGATCCAAGTTGCCCAAAGGAAGGTTATACTCCCTTTCTGGCCCTGAGACTAAGGCAATGCAAGATTACGTGGAGGAAAACTTGCAGAAAGGGTTCATCAGACCTTCAAAGTCTCCTCCTTTGGGAGCAGGGTATTTTTTCGTGTCCAAAAAGGACGGTAGTCTACGCCCGTGCATCGACTTTCGTGGTCTGAACAAGATCACCATCAAAAACACATATCCGCTCCCGTTCATCTCTGTCCTGTTTGACCAGCTGAGGGATGCTACCATATACACCAAGATTGATCTCCGTGGCGCCTACAATCTCATACGCATCAGGGAGGGCGATGAGTGGAAGACAGCTTTCAACACTCAATCTGGCCATTATGAGTATTTGGTCATGCCCTTTGGCCTGTGTAATGCGCCTGCAGTCTTCCAGGATCTCATTAACGAGGTTCTCAGTGAGTTCCTGGGTCATTTTGTGGTAGTATATCTGGATGACATCCTGATATATTCTCAGTCTCTCCATCAACAATCATGTCAAACAGGTTCTGCTTAAACTCAGAGAGCATCATCTCTTCGCCAAACTTGAAAAGTGCGAATTCGATGTCAAGAAAGTGTCATTCCTAGGATACGTAGTTTTTACCGATGGATTTTCTATGGATCCTAGTAAAGTCCAAGCCATCCTGGAGTGGGTACGTCCCACGAATATGAAAGCGATCCAAAGATTCCTGGGCTTCGCAAATTACTATCGGAGATTCATTCAGGCTTTTTCTGATCTAGTGGCTCCCATCACTGCTCTTACCCGCAAAGGGGCGGATCCCTGTAATTGGTCACCAGAGGCCATTGCATCATTCGAAGCTCTTAAGAATGCGTTTACTACTGCTCCGGTCCTCAAGCATCCTAATTCGCAGTTGCCATTTATTCTGGAAGTGGATGCCTCGGAAGTAGACACTGGTGCTCTCTTATCCCAGAGGGACCCCAGTGATCATAAAGTGCATCCATGTGCCTTCTTTTCACGCAAGTTTTCGGCTGCCGAAGTCAACTTTGATGTGGGCAATCGGGAACTCCTGGCAATCAAGTGGGCGTTCGAGGAGTGGCGTCACTGGCTTGAGGGAGCAGTTCATACAATTTCAGTCTTCACTGATCATAAAAACCTATTGTACATTGAGTCTGCCAAACGGTTAAACTCCAGACAAGAGTACTAAGGCGGATGCTTTGTCCAGGAGTTTTCTACCTCATCAACTACCCACTGGTGAACCTTCATCTATAATTCCGGCTTCTATCATTCACACCGGGTTGACTCAGGACTTAGGAAACACCGTACATCAGTTTCAAAAGATAGCCCCTGCTGAAACACCTGCGGGGCGTCTTTTTGTGCCGGTGCATCTACATAGAGCTGTCCTCTCTGAGGTCCATGAGAACAAATCGGCCGGGCATCCGGGTATCTCTAGAACCCTTGAAATCCTTACACGTTCTGTATGGTGGCCTTCACTGTCCTCGGATGTTGAGAGCTTTGTCCGCACTTGTGAAACTTGCGCAAGAAACAAAACCTCCAGAATCTCTCCTGCAGGTCCACAATGCCTTTGTTACACCTATGAAACCCTGGACACATCTGTCAATGGATTTTATTGTGGATCTGCCATACTCTTCAGGAAACAACACTATTTGGGTGATAGTGGACCGTTTCAGTAAAATGTCCCATTTTGTTCCTTTGACCAAGCTCCCTAGCGCTCAGAATCTGGCTGTGTTATTTGTACAGCATGTTTTTCATCTTCATGGCTTACCCATTGACATCATTTCAGACCGGGGCTCCCAATTTGTTGCTCAGTTCTGGAGGTCCTTCTGTAGCATCCTTGGGATTAACATCAGTCTTTCTTCAGCCTATCACCCTCAATCCAATGGACAGACTGAAAGAGTGAACCAATTGTTGGAACAGTTTCTACGTTTCTACACTACTGAGTTTCAAGACAATTGGCCATCATTGCTTCCGTGGGCTAAGTTTGCATATAATAACGCCTCTCATTCCTCATTTTAAACGTCTTTTTTCTGTAATTTTGGCTTCCATCCGAGATCCAATTCCTTGTCCTTGCTCAACTCTTCTGGCCTTCTGGAGATCCGTTCCACGGCTTCATACCTCAAGTCTGTTTGGAAAAAGTGCATGCTGCATTAGTACGGGCCTCTTTCCAGTCTAAAAAATTTGCAGACCGTCATCGGAAGGACTGTTCATTTAAGGTGCAACATTTCCTAGGATTATCCAATTATTCTAGAATTGTTTTTTTTAAATATTTAAGAATTGTTCAACTGATTTCTGTCTTGTCTAATAAGAGGGAATCATTTCATTGGACTGTTCAAACCTAGGAAGCCTTTTCCACCAGCAGGTGGCACACGCATCCGCGTTTTCGTGTGCACCCGCGATTGGGGGGGGAGCACGGTCCAGGAACTGGGCACCCATTTTAAAAAGTCAATATGCCGGCGTTCCAGTGCCAAGTACATGGTAGGATGGAACTCTATGCTGCTCAGGACCGCCTGCAGTGTCTGAAGAAGGAAGCCTGGAGCATACAACAGGCAGGGTAACTTCAAAGAAGACTGTAAGATATTTGTATTAGTACCAAAAAAAGAGAGAGAAAAGTGTGTTCAAAGTCTGAGGCACTCAAATGGTCAAATGTCTTTTAAAATAAAATTATATAACTTTATTAATTATCACTAAAAAAAAATTTTTTATCCAAAAAGAGGTAGATTCATCAAGGACTTGTAGCGAAATATTTAAAAACTAGGATATGATATATGTAACCATAAATTTTGCTACTGTTAAGAAGGTAGAAAAAAGCTACCTAGCTGCACTGCTGTTTGGTTTTGTGATTTATGACATTCTTATCAGTGCTAGAAGAAACCAAATTAGTGGATAGTGGTTCGTTTGTATATGCCACCACTGGTTAATAAAGGCTTAATGACCTAATCATGTATTGCTCTTATTTTATTTTATTTTGTGGAAGTAGATTCTCTTATCACCTCTATATCCTATATCTGGATTTTTTTGTACCCCGGCCCCAAATTTCTTGCCAGTCCTGTGCATACCATTATCTGATACTGGTGCGCCCTATGCTGCAAATAGAGAGACAAGCTGCATGTAATACATTAATATCTCACGGGACACCATATAACAGTGAGCTTTACAAAATGTACTGTAATTATTATTAATATTATCTGAAACAGAGGTGGGCCTATGTGCTTTAAATGCCAGGGCTGATTTTTAGTCCCAGTCCGGCCCTGGTTTGGACTTGTCTTCGTGAATAACGCCTACTTTAACTTTTTTTAAATGTTATTGTTTTTACAATGACATTTTCAGTGCTTATCATTTAATTGGCAACAGTTTTTCGCATCACTGTTTGTGACATTTATTTTCAATTTTTTACGAGAATGCTAATTACTGTATTGACAAATCCTAGATTTAGCACCTTAAGACAATTAAGCACAATTTGCAAAGAGATGTATATCTTGCATAAAGTTTTTCTCTTGAGTTGGGAGAAACATCTGTTAACTGTGCTTTGAACAATCCTCGTGTATATATGCTCAGCTGTACTGTCTTGAAAATAAAGCTATCTTCAATGTTATCTCCAAATGTAATACTGAACTAAATAATAGCAATCTTCCAGCTGGACTTTGAATAAGAAAGTGGAGCTTGCTAGAGTAATTCTCATTTCAGGGATACAGAGAACATAATGAAAAGGGGCTAAGGTGTAAGAGAGCAATAACATGGAATAGAAATTGTGCTGTAAGCACATACATGTCAACTCACCCGGAATGTCTGGGAGACTCCTGGATTCCGGCTAGGTCTCCCGGACTCCCGAGAGAGTATGGCATGCCTCCTGCATTTGCCCACTTCCTAGTGAAGTGGGCAGAATTTGAGCCAAAATGCCACGATTCTCAGGGAATTGCAGCATTTTGGCCCCGCCAGTTTTCATAGCTTCGCTCCCAAAACACCCACCTCCCCAAAGGCAACTCACGAACGCCGTCTTCTTAAAGTCGACAAGTATGTGTAAGTATAAGCAATGTTCTGTAGCAGTTCTATGCAGATAATTTTGGGAGACAGAGGTTTTCAACATTTGGGCAGGCCTGGGCTTTCATCAGAAACTGTGGGGCCCAGTACTAATTAATCTGACAGGCCACCCTCACCTCCCCATACATGCCACCTCCCTCTTCACCATTCATGCGCCCCCTTACAGTAAATGTTTCGCTCCCCACCATTCATCACCCAATCACAGTAAATGTTCCCCCTATCCCCTCCCTCATCACAGTAAATGTCTCCATCTCCCCTCATCCCATCACAGTAAATGTTCCCATCTCCTCTCCCCCCAATCACAGTAAATGTTCCCCTCTCCTCCCAATCCCATCAGAGTTAAATGTTCCACTCTCTTCCCTCCCCATCACGGTAAATGTTCCCCTCTCCTCCCCATCACAGTAAATGTTCTCCTCTCCCCGCCCACATCACAGTAAATGTTCTCTTCTCCTCCTAACTTTTTGAGGCAATGTGGTGGCTCCCGGTTACTGATAGACTGGGTGTGCGGCGCACGGTGATGATGTCACTGTGCAGCGCGCTCCAAGTCTATCAAAGTCTGGGAGCTGCCGCATCGACAGTCTAGGGAACCCGAACAGACGGAATGGTCTGTCCGGATCCCAAACCTGTCCGGGACCCTTACATCTCTACTGGCCTTACCCCCCTGATTGCTGCCCTGCAGTAGGCTATATGCAAATTAACTGTCTCTCTTGCTGAGCAGAAATTTCCTCAGGGCAGTCTTACGGGACTTAAAGACAGAATACACGGCCAGCCAATCAGTGACAATTAAACTACTGAGAGCCGTATAAATAAACATCAATCACTCTTGGAACCATCTCCCTTGAAAAAGTCTACTAGACGAAACGTGTTGGGCCTCCTCCTTACACCAATCTATTGGCCAATAGAATCTTACAGATGTGACATCACACCCGGGAGCCAGTACCGGAAGCGTGTTTCACGCTTGCTATCTATCACTACTTCCTATCAATAGCGGGACTGATCACCCGCTATTTTTAACATCTGAAACATCTGAACACTTACAGCCCGTTGGAATCACGCAGTGAGACCTTTTGGGACCGGACAATTAACAGATTACAGCTCCGCAAAAAACGCAAGTATCGATATCACCTCCATGTGGATTTAGTCGGACACATGTACTGTCATTCCTTCAGCTGTATAATTGAAAGAACTCTCTACAGATTATAACATTGGGACTGCTCTATATACGTATATTACATTTTTGATTATCTATGACAGTCAATTCATGTTTTACTGTATTATTTGAAACCCTTGAAACCCATCTGGTCCATCAGTGGTTGTTGAGCCAGACTCTTTCAACAAGCATATACATGTCAGGATTACATGTGTATCTATCAGTGGAATTTTAATATTTTAATATTTTATTGTGCAATTTTTTAAATATCATAGGGTGTGTTTATTTTCACATGTTCAATTTCCCCTGTTTAATTAACATATATAGGGAATTGCAATAAATATTGTTACATACAATCATTTTTGATCTATTTATACTTATTAGATCCAATATATATAGCTTAATATTTTAGAAACATTTAGTCAGTGAGCGCATAAGGTTTTTTCCATTGTCTAGTTTATTACTAGGGAGGGATCCCTAGTCCTGATTGCAGCTCCTGCATCATCAGGAGGTGAGCGCACAGTCTTTATTTTCTCTACCTCAGGGCAGTCTTACCAATTCTTGTTTGAGATCTCCCATGTTTCAGAGTAAAGCAAGACTCACCTTCACTCTTTCAAACAAGTTGCATTCACTTAGCAAAAAAACCAAGAAGAGAATAAATGTACTTAAATATTTTAGAGTGACTTTGCTTGAAAAACGTACATAATAACTAAGCAAATTTTGAGGAGCTGTTTATTCTCTCTGTAACAGATGCTGACTAATAAACACACTTCTATGAATCACTTAATTGCTTCAGCTGTTTTCCCGCTTGCCCTAAAGGTACATTAAGCTATTTAACAGCTGCAAGGGCAGCCAATCTGCTTGTATGACACCATCCAGTGAAAATCATATTCATTTCAATAGGCAATATATATATAAAATAATGCACAGCTTTTACCTGAAAATAAAAAAATCAACAAAAAGCATCTGTTAAAATACTATCCTTATTATTGATACAAGCATGACATTCAAAGCATCAGATATATTAATGATAGATCATATGGACAGCATGGTGGCTAAGTGGTTAGCACTTCTGCTTCTCAGCAGGGAGTCTTGAATTCAAATCCTGACCATGGCCTTATCTGTGAGGCGTTTGTATGTTTTACCCGTGTTTGCGTGGGTTTCCTCCGGGTACTCTGGTTTTCTCCCACACTCCAAAAACATACTAGTAGGTTAATTGACTGCTAACAAATTGTCCCTAATCTGTCTGTGTGTAATATGGAATTTAGACTGTAAGCTCCACGGAGGCAGGGACTGATGTAAGTGAGTTCTCTGTGCCGCGCTGTGGAATTAGTGGCGCTATATAAATAAATTATGATGATGATGATAGCTGAAATTGTTTATTTCTCCTTGCAAAAGGCAAGCAACATAGTGTGTCTGGTGAGTACATTGTGTGTGAGTGTGGGAGGGGGCGATATTCCATCCAGCCTCTACATTGAAGGTCTGATTATATTCTAGCCACCAAAGCCACCATAAGATTATCCTTTATGCACTAGTCACGAGATAAAAGCTTCAGCTTTATATACAAGCCACCAAAGCAGAGGTATGGTTTAGTGTATATAATAATTACCACATTATACTTCTAGTAATATTAACTTTCCTTTTTGATACATCAGAGCATTATGAGCTCTCTACTAGTAGATAATGACAATATGCAAAGGCTATCTTCCTTACAAGTGCAAAAAGCAGCATAAGAGCCCACACCAGCAATGTCTGGTGGGTACAGACTAGCCACCATATTAGAGGTCTACAATATATACTATCCATCAAACTATTGTGTACTTGTACACTAGCCACCATAATGAACTATGCAAACATTTTCTTAGCTGATTTCGATATTAGTCATGAAATGTGTTTGCTTTGTATACAAGCCACTTGGATCATTGTTCCTTTCGGCCATCCACATAGATGGACTAATTGACAGAGATCTGGCTACATTAGGGCTAGGCAGCTTGATCCTTTCTAGCTCCACTGAGGACTGTAATACCCCATTCATACTGCACCAAAATCCCGGGTTTTTCCCGAGGCGAGCTCAAACGACCCGGGTCTTGGTGCAGTATGAATGGTACAAGTGAAAAATCCCGGGTCTTCAACCTGGGATTTATCGTGGGGTAATTCCCGGGTCGGACCCGGGTTGCCTGCACTATGAGAGAGAGAGAGAGAGAGAGATTTTTTTTTATATTCCAGGTTTCAGCCAATGAAAAGTGCTCTGGTGATGACTCCCACAAATTGCCAGGGCACAGACTTGTGCAGTATGAATGGGGTCAACCCGGGAAATTCCCGGGTCCGAGGTGCAGTATGAATGGCGTTTCTGAGCTGGGACGCTCCGAGCCCCTGCAAAAACCCGGCTTCAAAAACCCGGGATATTGCCGGGGCGGCAGTATGAAAGTGGTATTAGTGAGACTTGAATATGACTGCACACAGAGATTTCTTGCTCATTTTACACTTTGCCCTAAAGATTCTGGTGTGCTCAATAGGATTGTGAAGGAATACCCTGAAACGACTGATTAGGTAGTTTATTTTATTATGTATGTATAGTATAGATAGATTAGTTAGTTTGTTTGTATAACATAGGTTAGTATTGTAATAACATTGGTTAAGTTAGTTGGTAGTTAGCATAGGACATTAGTGTTTAATTAGACTAACAATCAACCGGTTAATGTTCCACTAAGCCAGTGCTGAATTGTTGGGGAGATATAGGTAATAAGGGTAAGTGCTCCTGCTTAGAAATATACTGCTCTTCTTTGATAAAATACAATAGATAATAAATGGGTAGCTCAACTAGCTACCATAGCATAAGGGAAAATAAATGATTTAAGGCTTGATGGATGTAAGTAACGTGGTAATCTAAAAAAAAGGTGTAGACAGGCAAAGAAAGAAAAAAAATAGCCAATCAAATATGTAAACTCAGAAGATAAATACTCTCCACACAGCAGTAATCTTGATAGCCTTTCGCAGAGTATGGGTCTGATTCATATAGGTTAGTTAAGTTAGATTATTATATATAGTATAGTTTTTATAAGGGTTAGTGGCTCAAGATATGCTGGCAATCAGCTGCTTAATGTTCTACTAGGTCAGTGTTGAACCACCGCTGGGTGTATATATAGTAACAGTTGATGTTTAGTAAAGTATAAGTTGATGTTTGTCCATTATTTCAGTTAGTTTAGATCTGGGGTCTCATGCTATATAGCTCTGTTCTGTTGACCATATAATAAAATCATGTATCATAATCCTGGTGATAATATCAAAGTACCAAATGCTCACATTTGGAGGCAGTGGTGGGATTTCTTACTGACAAGAGAAACCATATCAAAATATATGGAGTTTGAGAGCCAGACTCAGATGGCATACAAGTAAATGAAAAAAATTAATCTACGTGAAGTGTGTCTGACTGCATGTCTGTCATGATCAGAAAGTTGGTCTGCTGGGACCTAGAAAATCCCTGGATGGTGGATAACAATTAGGAGTATGAGGATGAAAAAGCAATACTAAGTCAAGCTTTGGCTATCAAGAGTACTCTGATTGCTGGAGCTTTTATGGGAATTCCAGTGCAACTCCATGAATTTCTTGATGAACTGGGGGAGCGGGCACCCCTACAAGAGAGAGTGGTAGTGTAGCAGACAGTACTGAGGATGCCTGTATTTACCCTAGCACCTGTAAATCCTGTGAAGTCAGCATCTAGATTAGGATAAAAGATGTGCCCACATTTATTGGGAATGCTACTTACATTGACATTCATCTACATATATTTGAGTCTTTAATGAGGTTACACAGAGTGGAAGAGTTTTTATGGACAAGATATTTCGTTTTTCAATTTAACTGGAAAATCACTGTGACAAGTTCCGGAGGATGGACGCCTGTCCTACTTCCTGGTCGTGACCCATTGCCTTGCAACGGGACTCTCTTTTCCAGATTCTGCCTCCCGCAGCGCACGCATGTGCATAGCAACATGACACTTGTTCCGTTGGTGATCATCTAAGCTCTGACCACCTAAATCACTCCTAATTAACTGACATTATTATTATGGAGCAGGTGCTTGCTCATATGAGTCCCAAGATTAAGGCATGGGTCTCAGATCAGAGTCCGAAGACCCCATAGCAGGCTGCAGGGTTAGCCGTTGATTTCCTGGCTAACCATCAAGGGTGAAGAGAGCCAACAAGGCTGCAGTCATCTAGTACACAGAGGATTCAAACCAACCATGTGTCTCCAATTGCCACACTGATCCAATTTTCACCAAGCTTCACTGCCTACTTACCCAAGATAGAGGAGATCTGCCGATCAGGAGACCTGTCAACAGCGGGAACATTTTATCTGTTCAAGAGGCTGTGGACGGCTAGAAGGGGCTCCAATTCCCCATGTATTCATTTGCTATGTGACTCGGGGGAGTTGGGAAAGCACAATGTTATGGTAGTACATGGTTGAGGGGGATGTGGTCTACCAGGTTGTAAACTGCCTGGATTACATAACAAGGTGGTGGGTCCGATCACTGCCATTTTAAAATCGCTGTTTTCACTGTGTCCATTACAAGTGATGTCATTTCTTACTGTAGCTATTTCTAAAATACGCATTTTCGATGTGCAGGATGTGCAGGTTTAATTACTGTCTACTATATGGTAAGTTGATATTTTCAGATTTTCACTTTTATAGTAATCAGTATATTTTAGTTGTTGTAAACTCTGTCGGCATTGTATGTGCCAAAAATTCATACCACACCCTCTGGATGTACGGATGTGGTCGCTCATCATCTTAACCCTGGGGATACCTGGCTGATTTAGCTGCCCTCATATAGGGTGTGTCAAGAAGGAAATCTATGAGATAATGGAAATGTGGGTCATTGTGCCCTCCAACAGTCCATGGCCAGTTTGGGTCATATTAGTGCCCAAGATGGACGGTAGCACACGTTTCTGTCTGGACTTTAAGAAGTTGAATGACATTTCGGTAACAGATGCTTATCCTATGCCTCACATAGAGAAGTTACTGGATTGGCTGGAAGTGGCTCATTATGTGTCCTCTTGAATGCCTCAGCCACATTCTAAAGAGCAGTGAATAATTTGCAACAGGGATGTCAGGACTTTTCTCAGGCCTACCTGGATGACATATAAATTTTCAATGAGACTTTGGAGGAACAGCTGGTACATGTTGCTGAGATTCTTCATAGGATTGAATGGGCTGGGTGGACCATGAGATCAGAAAAATATCAGAAGAATTTGGCAGAGGTGCTGTATTTAAGACACAGAGTTGGAGGAGGGGAGATTCGGCCAGAACTAGCAAAAATCGAGGCAGGATTGAAATGGCCTAGACCCATCAACGAGCAACAGGTGCAAGCTTTGTTGGGCATTGCCCAATATTACAAAAAGTCCATCCTTCATTATAGCACCCTTGTCAAACTCTTAATTGATTTAACATCCAAAAAGTATAGTAGACAACTGGACTGGACTGATGACTGTGAGAGAACATTTAGGCATCTGAAGGACAAGCTTTTTGGTCCCTTGGTGCTAGCAGCCCCGGGCTTCCAGACATGGCTCATTGTGCATACTGATGACTCTGGTTATGATCTGGGAGCTGTGATGAGCCAGGTGAGGGATGAGGGTCGGGATTACCCTATGGCATACCTATCACGCAAGTTACTGGCCTGTGAGATGGCTTATACCACAATTGAAAATGAATGTCTGGCCATAGTGTGTGCTGTTAAGAAATTGCAGCAATATCTTTATGGATGGGAGCTCTCCATTGTGACTGACAATGATCCTGTACACTGATTACAGCAGACTGCATGGGGAAATGGGAGGTTGCTGAAATGGTCCTTAGTGCTTCAACTATATAATACTGTTATTTCCCATTAAAAAGGTGCCGAGCATGGAATGCAGATGGTTTGTCAAGAATGGAAGATCAAAGTCCAGCAAGTTGAGTAACCAAACAACCTCATCCTACATTAAACAGTGGGAGGAATGTGAAGGAACACCTTGTGTAGATAGTTTATTAAGTATGTAAAATATAGATAGATCGCTTAGTTTGTTAATATAACATAGGTTATTATTGTTATAATGTTGGTTAAGTTAGTTGGTAGTTAGCATAGGGCATTAGTGTTTAATTAGGTCAGGTATAGGTTAGCTAAATTTAGATTAGAGTATAATTGTTATAACTATTATGGGCACAAGATAGACTAACATTCAGCTGGTTAATATTCCACTAAGCCTGTGTTGAGGGTGGAGTAGTTTTTTCAGGCTTTCACAATCCCAAAGAAAGTTTCAGCGACGTAAAAATTGCGAATACTATAAGGCCGACAAGCAGTAAATACAGACTTACCATATAACTTGACATCCAACATTCCCCCCACGTCAGTTACAAAGGCCTCAGTAAGATTGCCAGTTTTAAAGTGGCAATGGGTGAACCTGCCTCTTGTGTAATGTAATCCTGACGACGAGTCCGCCCATTGCAAATTAAAACAGGCAATCTCATTGTGTCCATTGTAATTTCTTGATTTTATTACTGGCAGCAATTAAGTGTGTGGAGAATGTTGGATGTCAGATATATGGTAAGTCTGTATTTACTGCTTGTCGGCCTTATAGTATTCACAATTTTTATGTCACTAAAACTTTTGTTGGGATTGTGAAAGCCGAATTAATGACTATCACCGAATGTTGAACTATTTGGGAGATATAGATACACCCCACCAGTTGAGAACGAAAGATGGAACCAGGTCTCACGGAGGGAAAATCACAGTAAGGTGAGCCCTGGAAGTAAAATGGGTGTGAGCTCTGAGAAGAAGAGAGAAGATCACAGCCCATTGCTCCCAGGGGAAGGAATTTCTGGCATGAAGGTCTAGCGTAGTGTCTGCAGGATAGGGATTTGGATCTGTTGCACCACCCCACCACAATGCAGCACATTTTGGATTATTGGGATGAGGAGTAACCAAAGATTATTATATGGAAAGGAGACAGCATTGTGGAGAAATTGTAGAACCTGTTGGATAACATATCAATGCAACATATGCTATTTTCATTAGATGGGTGCATCCATGCAAATCACTTATGGTTCACCCTATGAAGCACATGAGATTACTATAATCAAAAGAACTGATACTATTGGACAGTACTTTTATTACTCACATTAAATAGATTGTCCACTTTTAGACAAACTTTCTTTAAACTAATCTTCTCTATATCTGTATAATAGCAAAGTTGGTTCCCATCTGGAATATTCAGTGTATTGTAGGCTGATAGTAGATCTACGAAAGAGCTTTAAAGAACCCTATTTTGGAATATGGAAGGACGTCAAGAGCAGCAACAGGAGGGGCTGTAGGTAGTTACTTATTTTTGCACCATACAGAATAAAAACAGTAGCTGATAAATGTATCCAGCATTCTGAAAACTGAAATAAAGCTGTAACATTGAGTAATTAAAAGAAAACAACAGAAAAAAAATATTTATGAGGGTATATGGCAGTGGTCATAGTCTTTTTACAAAAGGACACTTTCAAAGACGTGATTTTGCATAGTGTGTTTAAATATGTTTTGTTTACTATTTACAACTTTCGGGTAAATCAAGGAACAAAAGATAAATCATCATATGGTTGGAGAAGATCAAACTTTCCCCACAGCTTGCTATTCGGACATAATAAGCAGTGAAGCAATCATTCATGTAATAGCTCTTAGACCACAGACAGCAGCAGCCCTTGAAGACATTGCAGATGTAACAGGTACGTCTTATGTTGTATTCCTATCAGAATTTACAAGTTATACTGTTAAGTGCAAAGGTTTTGCCTACACTGGTTATAAAAATACAAAATAGTATGTTGAGTGTTATTTTTACTAGTAAGTGTTTATCTATGATTAGAGCTGTAAAGATAATGAGTTCTATCTAGTGTTTATGGAGAAATTGTGATTACTGTGATATTTAGTTTTTATCATATCTGTGCTAAAGGGAAATAAACCATTATAAAACATTAATAATTACCAAGCAATGTTTTTTCTGCACAACATATTTGCAATATTGTTTAAAATATATGTAACAAGACCAGTTTTGACTAAAGTAATGGCTGACCACACATGACATAACAATAAAAAAACATTTTATATATGTAGCAATTCTTGTTCACTTTGTTGCTCCTTTTACACCGATAAATTGTGAAAACTATGATACCATGGGTTTATCTACTAGCCATAAAAAAAAATTTCATTATAGTGCCTATACACACAAATGTTGCCAATAACAACCAATCAGATTCTAGTTATCATTTATTCAGTAAATTCTACAAAACGATAGCTAAATGTTGCTATAGGCAACATCTCAACTTTTTCAAACCTGCAGATTAGTAAATATATCCCTTAGGGCTAGATTTACTAAGCTGCGGGTTTGAAAAAGTGGGGATGTTGCCTATAGCAACCAATCAGATTCTAGCTATCATTTTGTAGAAAGTACTAAATACATGACAGCTAGAATCTGATTGGTTGCTATAGGCAACATCCCCACTTTTTCAAACCCGCAGCTTAGTAAATCTAGCCCTTAGACTTAGATAATTGTGCTCACAAATTGTTAATTGAGCAAACACCATGATTGAAATTAGTTCTCTGTACGATGAAAATTCCCAGAGGTGGACTGTGTTGCATATGAAATAATTTTGCAACTTTTGAAATATGCACAATAATAATATGATCAACCTCTCCAGAACCCATGAATATTTTTCCTCCCTTAGACAACAACACACAACTATTAGGTCTAAAAACTGTGCTGTGGTCATGAAGTCTGCAAACATTTATTCTTCATCATGTATCTATGCTTACATGATGTATTAAAGCCAAAGAGAGTGCGCAGTCGCATTTGTCTGATATGGGTGCTATGGCCCACTGAGGATTTGGCAGACAGGAAGGCCCATTGCTTCCCCAATGGTTATGGCATGAACAGTTAGTTGTCATATCTGTTTTATACCTAGAGAAGATGATTATTTATAGTAGAATATAAAACTTACCTTCATAGTTGCCACACACGTGATTCTTGTAGGAAACATCAATATAGTATATATGGCATCCGGGCCGGTGCTAGGGTTCTCAGCGCCCTAGGCAAAATTTCAAAATACCGCCCTTACCTCCTACAGCGGTCTGGCTGCCGTGATGTTTTATAGAGAACGTTGTCCAGACTCCACTGCTGTCCAGCGGCAATCACAGAATTTCTAGAGGGGAAGTATCCAAGTATTAGATATGGGAACAAAAACTTGTGAGAATGGCCCATCACACTGCTCCCCCTGCAGCACACTGCCCCCCCACTTCTTGATCATGTCCCTCCCTGCAGCATACTGCCCCCCATGTCCTCTGTCCCCCCTCCCCCTGCAGCACTATGTCCTCTGTCCCCCCCTCCCCCTGCAGCACCATGTTCTCTGTCCCCCCTCCCCCTGCAGCACCATGTCCTCTGTCCCCCCCACTCCCCTGCAGCACCATGATTTTATTGGCACGTCATGCTCTATTTTTGACTTGCAGCAAGTCAATAATAGAGCATGAGGTGCCAATAAAATAATTATTTTATCCACCATAGTGTCTAAATCAAAGATAGAGCATGAAGTGCCAAATAATAGTCATTTTTCCACCGCATAGTTTGCAAATGAAATATAGAGTATGACGTGGAAAATAGTCATTTTTATACCATTGAAAAAATACTATTTTCCACCTCATGATCTATATTTAATTTTCAAGCTATGTAGGAGAAAAATTTATATTATTTGGTACTTCATGCTCTATCTTTGATTTAAAAACTATGGTGGGTTAAATAATTATTTTATTGGCACGTCATGCTCTATTATTGACTTTAAGCAAGTCAAATATAGAGCATGTGTGGTGACCGAGACTGATGGGATTTCCTTCCCTTACCTTGTCCTCCAGACACGATTCAGGTTCTTTTTTATTCGGACATCCGGTGGTCAGGAGATAAATACTTCAATGAGAGGGACAAGGATTGGTCAAATAACTTGGGTTTATTAATAATGCGGTAAAGATAATTTTGGTTATTTGGTTATTTGGCCACCGCGACACTGACCCCTTCAACTCAATGGTAATGACAAAATATTCATTTGATCAACATAGAGCACAATAGCATTTAACATATAATAAAAAATCAATTTTCAGGTAAATCACTTAACACTAATATTCCACTAAAACATTTGGTAACGTTACCATATTTACACTCAGCCCTGGGTTGAACTGTCCACAGGAATTTAGTAAAAGTGCTGCACGTGGTTGGGGCCCATAAATTACTTTTTCACGCCAAATAAGCTGATGATCTTTTGTATTGCACAGTCTCTCTTGTGTGTATTCACAGACCTCTCTATTTTCTCTCCTCTCACACTGTTCTCAGTACATAGCTCAGTCTGTTTAGTGTGATGTCACAGATCTCTATACTGATAATTTGTTTTCAGTACTTTCCTTTTTACTCACACCTCTCTTTGGCTCACTTCTTATCCTCTTCTCTTCTTACACTTACTTCACTTTTAATCTGCTTATATATCACTTTGTCCGATTTTCATTCTGTCCCTATTTTTCTCTCTGTCTATGCAGACACAGGGATCTCTCTTCCTCAGAAGTCTAGAACTTTCCTCTCCCCACTGCCTTCTGGGAGTTCACAGTTATTACCAAAGTTAGTGGGCTTGTTGCTATGCCACACACTCCTCCTTCCTGTCACTCCCGGCAACCACCAACCACTCCCAACTGTCACTTCTCCCTCAAGAAACATTTTTTTTTTTTAAAATCTTTATAAACACTTTTAACAATTAACAAATTAAATTAACAAATTAAAAACATATAGATACACCCCATGGCACTCAGATTTTGGGGCACCACATTCACCCGCGCTGTTTCAGGTGCGTGTCCTCACGCATTAAGACATAAAGGTGGTTGTTCTATATCAACTCAAATCACACATCTACAACATTTATAATAGCAAACCTTTTCAATGACAACAGTTTTAATATACATTATATACAACAGTCTCAGTGAGAAAGATCTCTAATCCTGATACTGCCAATAGTAGCTCGAAAGGGTCGGTGGGCAGTTGAGGCAAAGTCCCTTTTCTATCATCTGGTTCTTCGTCCCAGTCATCCCTAGAAGACATGAGGCTAGGTGGAAATTAAAGTCAAAACAGAAAATGCATATAATGGAGGCCACTATGCTGAGAAAAACCTAAAACGTTGCAAAAAGGTAGGTATTGTGGAAGAATCGGCTAGGGACAAGGTAGCCCAAGTTTTCTGTGCTTATTTTCTATGCGTGTAATGATTGTTACTACAGCTTAAGGTTTTGGGCCCAAGAACTCAATGTTAAGTGGTTGCTGGGGGGTTATAAAGTTAATTTAAAACTATCAAATTCCATTAACATTTTCCATACCACCACTTCTAAATTTCCACTTCGACCACTGCTACAGAGAATAGTGAAGTATGTTCAATTCAACAGTTGGTACTCAAAGTTCTGTATTTACATTAGTTGTTGGCAAGTGGAGCATGTACGAGTCTATATGCCGATGTAGTGTCTCTTTCACATATGATACTTTGATACTTTTCCTCTGGGTCTCATTTTGATCCTGAACCATGCAATGTTTTAAGATGATTTGCAAAGCGGAGATGAGAAGCAAATATGTGGTGGGTGTGTTCAAGCTAGTTTTGCCACAGTTATGTGACTTCCACGAAGGGGTTTGTTGTGGGATCGCTCCGATGGGGTCTCTTTAAATAGTCTCAGTAGTGTGGCTGAGTGTTGCGACAGAGGTGAGTTTGCTAATCATCAATGAGACATAAGTCCCATTAAATATATCTACAAGTGGGTTAATCACAGTGATTAAATGTGCTTAAAGTATGGCAAGTCTGAAAGCCTTATAAATATATAAGAGATGCTAGTAAATAAGTGTCAAGATAAATCGAAAACATATGGTGTATGGATAGACAGACTGGATAATAAATAAATAAGTACATAATTACTTGATCTAAATAATGTTGCAGTCTAGATTACTGACTGTCTCTATAGTTTAATTCTATCATTCGTGTCTTAGGATCAAGAAAAAAACACCTTGGGCTAGATTTACTAACATTCAAGTTTGGCTTTGTTTTAGAACCATTGTTGGCCAAACCGCCGCATTTACATTTGGGTGGTTTAAGGGTTCACAGTCGATATATGGCGGTATGTAAGCCTCAAACACGCTGGCAGTTTTGCTAGAAGACAAATTTTAAATAGCCACCTTTTTCCTGGAGTTGTACTATTGGCTATTTTCTGTATCAGGAGATTTGACATAACAAGCACTATATAATCCAGTGCATTTCCTCACTCACTTTGATAGGGTTTTGTGGAGCAAAGAGAGACGAGCTAGGAGTTTGGTGCTTAGTGAGTTTAGTAAGTATTTTGGTGGCTTTTTCTGCTGATTTATCTGCTTGAAGTGTGACTAGTCCTGTGCTTTTTTTCTGTGCTGTTGGTTTATTTTCTGTGTTCATATCTGTCTTGTGTTTTTGGTAATTGTCTAATCCTTTGTCTGTATTTCTTGTGTGTGAGTGTGGTGTCAGTGGCTGAACAGTCAAAAGGACAAAAGTCTGTGGGATAAATTGTTGTAAAGCCAGATTATGCAGCAGACAGCAAACCAGCACAATATCAGACAACTTTTCAGGTGAATACAGAAGCACACCACCAGATTTATCAAGGCACCTGAACCTGGTCTTCAATAGTCCAAAGGTACGTTCTATGACACCTCTAGTGGCTATGTGTGCCTCATTATATTTGTGCTGGGCAGGAGTCTGAGGATGCAGCAGAGCAGTCATCAGCCAGGAGAGACACACATATCCTGAATCTCCTGTAATTAAACACAAATGTTGGCTAACATTTAATATAGAATGCTCTACACGAGGACATGTGAGGCAAATCTAACAAGGATAAGGTATCAACAAATTATGCTATGTGCATACCCAAAAGCCATCTCTCCGGCATTTCTCCACTGTCAAATTTGGCATAAAGGGTAGACCGTCTCAGAATATAGGCGTCATCACATGAACCAGGATAACCTGTCAAAACATTCATTATGCTCATGTTAGCATCACAGACAACCTGCACATTGAGGGAGTGGTAGTGATGGCGATTAATGAAAACCTTTGCCCTATGGTGAGGTGGTCTCAGCCCAATATCAGTGCAATCTATAGCTCCCAAAACATTTGATAGGCCTGAGAGCTTATAGAAAGCTACCTTTAGCTAATGCCACTGTGACTCCTGACTGGGGAAGCAGATATATCTAGGGGTGACTCTTTTAAGGGCAACTAAAACCTGTACAAAATGCCTGGAAAATGTGGGCTGTGCTATGTCAATCACTCTGGAAGAACTGACTGAAAGGAACCTGTGGACAAAAAGTGAACTGCACACAATAGTTTGTGTAGTTCCTGAAGTAGCATGAGAGCGAGTGGTTGGAGGGTCCAAATCCTGCTTCACTTGCTCATAAAGCCTCAGGAGGTTAGTGCGATTCAGCCGAAACATTTGGACTACCTCCACATCCTCCGAAGAGTCCAGATTCAAACACTCTGTAAATGCACGTGGAATGCGTAGTCTAAGCAGGCTCCGCTGAACAGGTGCCAACTGTTCTCCATCCTACTCCTCCTCCCGCTTTTCTGCCTCCATCAACTGGAAAACTGCAAACATACTATGGCAAGAATGCACCACATTCCCTGCAAAAGCCATTCTCCAACAAACCCACACCTGCAAACACTTGCTGGGCCCGTGTTATTGGCAACAGGAAAAACTGTTGGCCAATAGACTGTGATTGAGTGTGAATTCTTCACTCAGAAATACCTATTTTGTTTGGTAAATTTGGATTTAATTAACTTTATATCATGGGTTCACTATGTAATGGAACATTGTGCATCATTAATATTTATACTCACCATTAACAATCAAATATTATTGGCCAGTTAATTTAAATATATATATTCAGATTTACCTTTCCCAAATGATTCCAAAAATAATACAAAAACGCAAAAAATATATATTCAGGCGCTACAAGTGTAAAGTCTACCAAACTTTGCTGCAGCTAGAGGTGGGGAAGTGATAGCCCCACACAAAAGACCAAAGAACAAAGAAAAAGCACCAGCGCAAAACAGGTTTCTAAGGTGGTGATAGAAGAATTGGAATATTGTCCATACATGCAAGAAAATATATAATATATATATATATAATAATAGGAGGGAACCAATTCAATTAAAAAGTATTTAATATCATATTACACATTTAAAACATAAATGAATACTAATATAGATATTGCACAGATGCTAAGTCTCATATAATCAAATGCAGCAGTGAATATTACAGCAACACCACAGTATTGAAAAGGACTTGGGGCTAGATTTACTAAGCTGCGTGTTTGAAAAAGTGGGGATGTTGCCTATAGCAACCAATCAGATTATAGCTGTCATTTTGTAGAAGGTACTAAATAAATGAAAGCTAGAATCTGATTGGTTGCTGTAGGCAACATCCCCACTTTTTCAAACTCGCAGCTTAGTAAATCTAGCCCTTGGTCTCTTACAATAATAGAACAGAGACTAGATAACTAACTATGATATAAACAGTCAAATCATATACACATAATCATATTCATGTGGCTTATAGTAAAAATATTTAGGATCCAGACTGACCTGAGGCTTCCAAATTGCATTAGTACTCCATTAGGGAAGAACATCCCATATAGCATTCAGTACCACATAAATCTCATAGAACAGCTCCAATAAACCAGTGAGTGGATCTCTGGATAAAACTGTCCGCTAAATAGTTTGGCTATAGTGAATAATTAAAAAGTAGAAAAAGCGATACCTCTCACGGTTTCCACATGTATTCACCAACTGCAGCTTCCCTGCATTGAATTGATCCTGACGATCACGCTGCATAAGGTGCGCACCACTAAACTGCCTGGACAGGAACTGAATCCTCAATTAAAAGTTCCTCGCAGTACAAGTTCCTTCCTTAGAATTAAATGGTACCATTTAATTACATTTAAATTTTTCTATCACCACCTTAGAAACCTGTTTTGCACTGGTGGTTTTTCTTTGTTCCAAAAATAATACAACATAATATAATGAACACTTTAAATTTCCCCCAAAAATTATTTCAACTTTATTTTTACCCTTTATTATATAAAAATATATTGCCCCAATCATTTAACATTCAATGCTGCATTCTCTTATGTTCTGAATGGCAAAATAGCTGAGACAGTATGCTGTTTGATCAATCTCATCATTCTCAACCCCCTCTTTTATTTTGGCCGTTTGAATGGCGGTTTGGCACAGGTTTTGCAAATCTTAGTAAATCTTAGCTTAGTAAATCCGGCTGTTTGAATGTTTCACATTGTTAAAATCGGGATTGGCGATTTGTAAAGTGGTTGTGAAAAATGTCAATTCTGGATGTTTTAACGTCGGTTTGGGCGTTAGTATATTAAAGTTATTTCATCGTTTTCCAATAATCATTGTCCATGCGATTTGTGTGGTTCCAAAGCACAAGAAATTTATTAAGCAAAAGCAAAAGAATAACAGTTCAATAAATAAGTACAGCAGATACATACGCTGCATGGTGCTGCGCGGTGCTGGATCCAGCTATACAGTCATTCAGTCCTGAAGTCTGTGGTCAAAGTGACTGCAAGCTGATTCCAGGGAGCAATATATATACAATTGGTGTTACAGTAAATACAATACAGATGACTTGGCATGTTTCCATAGATTCAGGCTTCAGGAAGGTCCAGTGTAATACAGGTCATTGGTCAGTTCAAACAATGCCATTCAAGGGTGGGGGTCAGCTCTCCAGAAGATGTATACTTAATCTTCCTGCCAAGAAATACTTCCAACTGGTATATTTGCATTACACAGACAATACCATTCTAATCATTTATTCCCTATAATCCATATCTAGCATATGCAAGGTGCGTTCTTTTTGGTGATTGAACCGGACGTCTGCGGGTAAATAGGGGATTAGAATGATACCAGACATGATATCTTTCCTGTGACCTGAACCTTAGATGTCACTAACGTGTACATATAACCTTATAATATTTAACTATAAACTCTTGTGTGTGAGTGTGGTGTCAGTGGCTGAACAGTCAAAAGGACAAAAGTCTGTGGGATAAATTGTTGTAAAGCCAGATTATGCAGCAGACAGCAAACCAGCACAATATCAGACAACTTTTCAGGTGAATACAGAAGCACACCACCAGATTTATCAAGGCACCTGAACCTGGTCTTCAATAGTCCAAAGGTACGTTCTATGACACCTCTAGTGGCTATGTGTGCCTCATTATATTTGTGCTGGGCAGGAGTCTGAGGATGCAGCAGAGCAGTCATCAGCCAGGAGAGACACACATATCCTGAATCTCCTGTAATTAAACACAAATGTTGGCTAACATTTAATATAGAATGCTCTACACGAGGACATGTGAGGCAAATCTAACAAGGATAAGGTATCAACAAATTATGCTATGTGCATACCCAAAAGCCATCTCTCCGGCATTTCTCCACTGTCAAATTTGGCATAAAGGGTAGACCGTCTCAGAATATAGGCGTCATCACATGAACCAGGATAACCTGTCAAAACATTCATTATGCTCATGTTAGCATCACAGACAACCTGCACATTGAGGGAGTGGTAGTGATGGCGATTAATGAAAACCTTTGCCCTATGGTGAGGTGGTCTCAGCCCAATATCAGTGCAATCTATAGCTCCCAAAACATTTGATAGGCCTGAGAGCTTATAGAAAGCTACCTTTAGCTAATGCCACTGTGACTCCTGACTGGGGAAGCAGATATATCTAGGGGTGACTCTTTTAAGGGCAACTAAAACCTGTACAAAATGCCTGGAAAATGTGGGCTGTGCTATGTCAATCACTCTGGAAGAACTGACTGAAAGGAACCTGTGGCCGTTTGAATGGCGGTTTGGCACAGGTTTTGCAAATCTTAGTAAATCTTAGCTTAGTAAATCCGGCTGTTTGAATGTTTCACATTGTTAAAATCGGGATTGGCGATTTGTAAAGTGGTTGTGAAAAATGTCAATTCTGGATGTTTTAACGTCGGTTTGGGCGTTAGTATATTAAAGTTATTTCATCGTTTTCCAATAATCATTGTCCATGCGATTTGTGTGGTTCCAAAGCACAAGAAATTTATTAAGCAAAAGCAAAAGAATAACAGTTCAATAAATAAGTACAGCAGATACATACGCTGCATGGTGCTGCGCGGTGCTGGATCCAGCTATACAGTCATTCAGTCCTGAAGTCTGTGGTCAAAGTGACTGCAAGCTGATTCCAGGGAGCAATATATATACAATTGGTGTTACAGTAAATACAATACAGATGACTTGGCATGTTTCCATAGATTCAGGCTTCAGGAAGGTCCAGTGTAATACAGGTCATTGGTCAGTTCAAACAATGCCATTCAAGGGTGGGGGTCAGCTCTCCAGAAGATGTATACTTAATCTTCCTGCCAAGAAATACTTCCAACTGGTATATTTGCATTACACAGACAATACCATTCTAATCATTTATTCCCTATAATCCATATCTAGCATATGCAAGGTGCGTTCTTTTTGGTGATTGAACCGGACGTCTGCGGGTAAATAGGGGATTAGAATGATACCAGACATGATATCTTTCCTGTGACCTGAACCTTAGATGTCACTAACGTGTACATATAACCTTATAATATTTAACTATAAACTCAACATCCGTTCATAAACGACTGTGGATTGGAACTATTATAAAAATGAACTATATATGTTACGATTTTGATGCCTTAGTCAGTATTAGCACAGGCTAACCTAGGGCGCGGAGTCTAACGGCCTTCCGGTCTTCACCAAAAACCACCGCAAGGTAGTGTGGGCTTAGCTGCCGAAGAACCGCAGGTCGCGACCCCCAGATTAGCCTACTGACGTAAGGGAGAAAGTTCTAAGTGATGGCAGGCAGACAAGAAAATAGACAATGCGGTGCAAGTACAGGCACTAACCGTTAATTCCAGGCGTAGTAGGTCTGGAACAGTAACCGGTAGATGCACGGAGGCAATGGGTGCGTGGCAGGATCCAGAGAATAGTTGGTAACACAGCCGGGTCGGTACACAGAAGGTATCAGGTATACGGTGCCAGAGGGAGATCCAGAGAATAGTTGGTAACACAGCCGAGTCGGTACACAGAAGGTATCAGGTATGCAGTGCCAGAGGGAGATCCAGAGAATAGTCAGGTCACAGCCAGGTAGGTACACAGGAGTAGGAGGAATAGAGGGGTTAACAGGGAGCAGGTTCACAGGAGTCAGGACACAGGAACGGTAGCCAGGAACAGGAAACACATTGCTCTGACACAGGCAGCGTGTCAGAGCAGGGAAGATATAGGAGTTTGAATTCCCCACCCAGGAGTCACATGATCAGCAGCAGAGAGAACCCGGAAGTGCGGCAGCGCTAACAGAAGAAGCGCTGAAGATATGGACACCGCTGTCAGCTCCCGCTGACAGCGCAGCGGAACGGGAACAAGGTAAGTTCCTAACAGTACCCCCCCTTCAGGGGTGGCCTCCGGACAACCTATAAGGCTTTAGAGGGAACTTGGTATGGAATTTCTTCAACAAACTCGGAGCATGAAGGTCTCGTGCAGGAATCCAAGAACGCTCTTCAGGACCGTAACCTTTCCAGTCAACCAGGAACTGCAAGGAACCTCTGGAAATCCGAGAATCTAGAATCTCCTTCACCTCAAATTCCTGATCTGGTGCAGAAATAGCAGCAGGAGGTCTTCTTGAAGAGAAGAATTTGTTAACAACAAGTGGTTTGAGAAGGGAAATGTGGAAGACATTGGGAATCCCTGAAGGTAGGGGGTAATTTTAATCTAAAGGCCACCGGATTAATGACCTCAATGATCTTGAAGAGACCGATAAATTGGGGAGCGAATTTCCTAGAAGGAACCAACAAGCGAAGATTCTTTGTAGACAACCACACTTTGTCACCAGAAGTAAGTAGTGGAGACGGTCTTCTTCTTTTGTCAAATGCTTTTTGACTGATGGCAGAGGTGTGAAGTAATTTGCGTTTGATAAGATCCCACCTAGACGAGAAGTCCGATAGAAGGGAATCCACTGCAGGAACCCCAGAAGCGGTTAACTCTTTGAAGGGTGGAACTTTAGGATGAAATCCCTGAAGAGCAAAAAAGGGAGAAATGGAGGCAGAGTCGTGTGAATTATAATTGTGGGCGAATTCTGCCCAAGGTAATAAATCAACCCAATCATCATGTTTAGCCGAAATGAAACATCTGAGGAATTTCTCCAATTCTTGATTCGTCCTTTCCGTGAGACCATTACTTTGCGGATGATATGCAGAAGAGAAATTTAACTTAATTCCACAAAGACGAGAAAAGGCCCTCCAAAATCTTGCCACGAACTGAGTTCCTCGATCAGAAACGATAATATCTGGACAGCCATGTAGGCGGAAAATTTCTTTAATGAAGAGTTGAGCCAGAATAGGAGCAGAAGGGAGACCTTTTAATGCCACAAAATGAGCGGCTCGGGAAAGGCGATCGGTGACCACCCACACTACTGAGAACCCTCTGGAGGAGGGTAAATCTGTTATAAAATCCATGGAGAGATGACTCCAAGGTCGATCCGGAATTGGCAGAGGCTGCAGCAGACCGTATGGAGCTTGACGAGGAACTTTATTCTGAGCGCAAGTGGAACACGCCGTCACAAACTGTCGAACGTCCGAACGGATAGCCGGCCACCAATAACTACGGGAGATAAATTCCAAGGTCTTCTTTATACCGGCATGACCTGAAAAACGGGAGGCATGAGCCCATTTAAGGAGTTTAGTTTGGAGATGTGGAGGAACCAAAGTCTTCCCGTGAGGAATGATCACCCGAGTAGGAGTAGTAGCCAAAATACATTCTGGATCTAGAATAGACCTAACACTCTCTTCTTCGGTATCCATAGAATCAAAGGAACGAGAGAGAGCATCAGCCTTCTTGTTCTTGGACCCTGGTCTGAAGGTAATGATCATATTGAATCGTGAAAAAAATAAAGACCATCTGGCCTGACGGGGATTGAGGCAGGATGCAGTTTGTAGATAAAGCAGGTTCTTGTGATCCGTAAAAATAGTAACAGGAAATCTGGCTCCCTCCAAATGATGTCTCCAGGCCTCCACGGCCAATTTGATAGCAAGTAGTTCTCTGTCTCCAATGCCGTAGTTTTTTTCGGTGGATGAGAATTTACGAGAAAAGAAGCCACAGGGAGAAAACTTTCCAGTAGAATTCTTCTGAGACAAAATAGCTCCTACTCCAGTGGAGGATGCGTCAACTTCGAGAAAAAAGGGGAAGGAAGAATCTGGCTGTTGAAGAATAGGTGCCGATATGAAGGCTTCTTTAAGATACTTGAAGGCCTCTACCGCCTCTGGTGGCCAGGTCTTAGCGTTGGCAGATTTCTTGGTCAGGGAAGTGATGGGTGCAATAACAGACGAAAACCCTTTGATAAAGTGGCGGTAATAATTAGAGAACCCAATAAAACGCTGGATGGCCTTAAGTCCAACCGGTTGGGGCCAATCGGAAATCGCCTTTAATTTCTCAGGGTCCATACGTAATCCGGAGCCAGAAACCACGTGACCAAGAAAAGGAAGATGCGTTTTTTCAAAGACACACTTGTCCACATTACAGTACAGATGATGCGACCGAAGGCGTTGAAGAATCAAGGAGACATGATGGCGATGAGTAATAATATCAGGTGAAAAAATAAGAATATCGTCTAGGTAGATGACAACAAATTGATACAGGAAATCCTGAAAAACTTCGTTAATGAAATTTTGAAAAACCGCAGGAGCGTTACAAAGTCCAAATGGCATGACAAGATACTCAAAATGCCCATCGTGCGTATTGAACGCCGTCTTCCATTCATCCCCTTGTTTAATACGGATAAGGTTGTAGGCCCCTTTCAAATCCAGTTTAGAAAAAATTGAAGCTCCCTTGATCCTATCAAAGAGTTCAGAGATTAATGGTAAGGGGTACCTATTCTTTTTCGTTATGGCGTTGAGGCCACGGTAGTCTATGCAAGGACGCAATCCGCCGTCCTTCTTTTTTACGAAAAAGAAACCTGCTCCTGCTGGTGACGAGGATTTCCGGATAAAACCCCTGTTTAAATTCTCCTTAATATATAGGGACATGGCCTCTGATTCGGGTAGAGATAATGGAAATACCCGTCCTCTAGGTGGTATCTTATCCGGCAACAATTCAATGGAGCAATCCCAAGGTCTATGAGGGGGTAACTTGGAAGCCTCCTTTTCACAAAAGACATCAGAAAACGAATGATATTGAGGAGGAATACCGGAGGGTGTTGGAAGACAGCCCATAGCGGGTCTATGAATCCTGGGAAGACATCGGGAATGACACTCTGAACCCCATGCAAGAACTTCCGGTTTCTGCCAATCTAAAGTGGGGGAGTGAAGTCTGAGCCAAGGTAAGCCTAAGATCAACGGGTTGATAGCCTTTGGAATGACTAAAAAGGAGATTTCCTCAGTGTGCAAGGCTCCAATGCGTAGAGACATGTTGACAGTTCTGTTCTTAATGGATCCTCCAATGATACGACTGCCATCTATAGCTGTAATGGCAATAGGTGGATCTAAGGGTTGCCTAGGCAATGATAACCGCTCTACAATGTCAGCTCGTAAAAAGTTCCCCGCTGCACCGGAGTCAATAAGCGCTGGAAGAGACAATTGTTTATCAGTATATTGCAGAATAACTTGGATAGAAAAACTAGAATCCATAGGAGAGAGAATGTTCATACCTAACTTAGTCTCTCCGTCATCAGTTAGGTCCGATCGTTTCCCGGGCGCTTCCCACATTGACTCAGGACATGACCGGGTTCCCCGCAATAAAGGCATAAACGATTCTTGAACCGCCTCTCTCTTTCCTCCTGGGATAAACGTGCTCTTCCCAACTGCATAGGCTCTTCCTCCGGTGTAATAGGACTTTGGAAGCGAGGAGCCAAACGGAAAGTAGATCGACGGGAACTCTCTCTCTCCTGAGTGCGTTCACGGAAACGTATATCAATCTGGTTACAGAGAGAGATCAAAGCATCCAGGGTAGTGGGTAACTCTCGGGCTGCTAGCTCGTCCTTAATACGATCGGACAAGCCTTGCCAAAATGTGGCCACTAAAGCTTCATTGTTCCAACGAAGTTCGGCCGCCATAGTGCGAAATTGAAGGGCATACTGGCCCAGAGTAAGGGTACCCCGGCGCAGACGGAGGAGTCCAGAAGCTGCACTGGAGACTCGTCCGGGTTCATCAAAGATGCGTCTGAAGGTTTCCAAGAAGGTGGCACAATTATGGAGAATGGGGTCCTCATGTTCCCAGAGAGGAGAAGCCCAGGCAAGCGCTTGACCAGACAATAAGGAAATAATATATGCGACTTTAGTTTTCTGTGTGGGAAAGTTTCCGGGCAAAAGTTCGAATTGAATAGCACACTGGTTCAAGAAGCCTCGGCATTCCTTAGGATCCCCATTGAACTTGGGTGGGTTAGGTATGCGGAGTTGAGAGGTGGTGGGAGCAGATACAGCTGAACCGCTTGGAGCGGGGGCAGGCTGTGGGGCCGGAGCAGGTGGAGGATTAGGAGCTGCCACCTGAGCTGCTTGGAGCGTATCCAACCTGTTAGACAGAGTCTGCAGAATCTGTAATAACTGTTCTTGATTTTTTCCCTGTTCCTCAACCTGAGCCGCTAAGTTATCCAGTAGTACTCTCGCAGTGGGATTCCCTGTCGCTTCCATCAGTTAGATAAGGGGGTCAGAGCAAACTGTTACGATTTTGATGCCTTAGTCAGTATTAGCACAGGCTTACCTAGGGCGCGGAGTCTAACGGCCTTCCGGTCTTCACCAAGAACCACCGCAAGGTAGTGTGGGCTTAGCTGCCGAAGAACCGCAGGACGCGGCCCCCAGATTAGCCTACTGACGTAAGGGAGAAAGTTCTAAGTGATGGCAGGCAGACAAGAAAATAGACAATGCGGTGCAAGTACAGGCACTAACCGTTAATTCCAGGCGTAGTAGGTCTGGAACAGTAACCGGTAGATGCACGGAGGCAATGGGTGCGTGGCAGGATCCAGAGAATAGTTGGTAACACAGCCGGGTCGGTACACAGAAGGTATCAGGTATACGGTGCCAGAGGGAGATCCAGAGAATAGTTGGTAACACAGCCGAGTCGGTACACAGAAGGTATCAGGTATGCAGTGCCAGAGGGAGATCCAGAGAATAGTCAGGTCACAGCCAGGTAGGTACACAGGAGTAGGAGGAATAGAGGGGTTAACAGGGAGCAGGTTCACAGGAGTCAGGACACAGGAACGGTAGCCAGGAACAGGAAACACATTGCTCTGACACAGGCAGCGTGTCAGAGCAGGGAAGATATAGGAGTTTGAATTCCCCACCCAGGAGTCACATGATCAGCAGCAGAGAGAACCCGGAAGTGCGGCAGCGCTAACAGAAGAAGCGCTGAAGATATGGACACCGCTGTCAGCTCCCGCTGACAGCGCAGCGGAACGGGAACAAGGTAAGTTCCTAACAGTACCCCCCCTTCAGGGGTGGCCTCCGGACAACCTATAAGGCTTTAGAGGGAACTTGGTATGGAATTTCTTCAACAAACTCGGAGCATGAAGGTCTCGTGCAGGAATCCAAGAACGCTCTTCAGGACCGTAACCTTTCCAGTCAACCAGGAACTGCAAGGAACCTCTGGAAATCCGAGAATCTAGAATCTCCTTCACCTCAAATTCCTGATCTGGTGCAGAAATAGCAGCAGGAGGTCTTCTTGAAGAGAAGAATTTGTTAACAACAAGTGGTTTGAGAAGGGAAATGTGGAAGACATTGGGAATCCTCAAGGTAGGGGGTAATTTTAATCTAAAGGCCACCGGATTAATGACCTCAATGATCTTGAAGAGACCGATAAATTGGGGAGCGAATTTCCTAGAAGGAACCAACAAGCGAAGATTCTTTGTAGACAACCACACTTTGTCACCAGAAGTAAGTAGTGGAGACGGTCTTCTTCTTTTGTCAAATGCTTTTTGACTGATGGCAGAGGTGTGAAGTAATTTGCGTTTGATAAGATCCCACCTAGACGAGAAGTCCGATAGAAGGGAATCCACTGCAGGAACCCCAGAAGCGGTTAACTCTTTGAAGGGTGGAACATTAGGATGAAATCCCTGAAGAGCAAAAAAGGGAGAAATGGAGGTAGAGTCGTGTGAATTATTATTGTGGGCGAATTCTGCCCAAGGTAATAAATCAACCCAATCATCATGTTTAGCCGAAATGAAACATCTGAGGAATTTCTCCAATTCTTGATTCGTCCTTTCCGTGAGACCATTACTTTGCGGATGATATGCAGAAGAGAAATTTAACTTAATTCCACAAAGACGAGAAAAGGCCCTCCAAAATCTTGCCACGAACTGAGTTCCTCGATCAGAAACGATAATATCTGGACAGCCATGTAGGCGGAAAATTTCTTTAATGAAGAGTTGAGCCAGAATAGGAGCAGAAGGGAGACCTTTTAATGCCACAAAATGAGCGGCTCGGGAAAGGCGATCGGTGACCACCCACACTACTGAGAACCCTCTGGAGGAGGGTAAATCTGTTATAAAATCCATGGAGAGATGACTCCAAGGTCGATCCGGAATTGGCAGAGGCTGCAGCAGACCGTATGGAGCTTGACGAGGAACTTTATTCTGAGCGCAAGTGGAACACGCCGTCACAAACTGTCGAACGTCCGAACGGATAGCCGGCCACCAATAACTACGGGAGATAAATTCCAAGGTCTTCTTTATACCGGCATGACCTGAAAAACGGGAGGCATGAGCCCATTTAAGGAGTTTAGTTTGGAGATGTGGAGGAACCAAAGTCTTCCCGTGAGGAATGATCACCCGAGTAGGAGTAGTAGCCAAAATACATTCTGGATCTAGAATAGACCTAACACTCTCTTCTTCGGTATCCATAGAATCAAAGGAACGAGAGAGAGCATCAGCCTTCTTGTTCTTGGACCCTGGTCTGAAGGTAATGATCATATTGAATCGTGAAAAAAATAAAGACCATCTGGCCTGACGGGGATTGAGGCAGGATGCAGTTTGTAGATAAAGCAGGTTCTTGTGATCCGTAAAAATAGTAACAGGAAATCTGGCTCCCTCCAAATGATGTCTCCAGGCCTCCAAGGCCAATTTGATAGCAAGTAGTTCTCTGTCTCCAATGCCGTAGTTTTTTTCGGTGGATGAGAATTTACGAGAAAAGAAGCCACAGGGAGAAAACTTTCCAGTAGAATTCTTCTGAGACAAAATAGCTCCTACTCCAGTGGAGGATGCGTCAACTTCGAGAAAAAAGGGGAAGGAAGAATCTGGCTGTTGAAGAATAGGTGCCGATATGAAGGCTTCTTTAAGATACTTGAAGGCCTCTACCGCCTCTGGTGGCCAGGTCTTAGCGTTGGCAGATTTCTTGGTCAGGGAAGTGATGGGTGCAATAACAGACGAAAACCCTTTGATAAAGTGGCGGTAATAATTAGAGAACCCAATAAAACGCTGGATGGCCTTAAGTCCAACCGGTTGGGGCCAATCGGAAATCGCCTTTAATTTCTCAGGGTCCATACGTAATCCGGAGCCAGAAACCACGTGACCAAGAAAAGGAAGATGCGTTTTTTCAAAGACACACTTGTCCACATTACAGTACAGATGATGCGACCGAAGGCGTTGAAGAATCAAGGAGACATGATGGCGATGAGTAATAATATCAGGTGAAAAAATAAGAATATCGTCTAGGTAGATGACAACAAATTGATACAGGAAATCCTGAAAAACTTCGTTAATGAAATTTTGAAAAACCGCAGGAGCGTTACAAAGTCCAAATGGCATGACAAGATACTCAAAATGCCCATCGTGCGTATTGAACGCCGTCTTCCATTCATCCCCTTGTTTAATACGGATAAGGTTGTAGGCCCCTTTCAAATCCAGTTTAGAAAAAATTGAAGCTCCCTTGATCCTATCAAAGAGTTCAGAGATTAATGGTAAGGGGTACCTATTCTTTTTCGTTATGGCGTTGAGGCCACGGTAGTCTATGCAAGGACGCAATCCGCCGTCCTTCTTTTTTACGAAAAAGAAACCTGCTCCTGCTGGTGACGAGGATTTCCGGATAAAACCCCTGTTTAAATTCTCCTTAATATATAGGGACATGGCCTCTGATTCGGGTAGAGATAATGGAAATACCCGTCCTCTAGGTGGTATCTTATCCGGCAACAATTCAATGGAGCAATCCCAAGGTCTATGAGGGGGTAACTTGGAAGCCTCCTTTTCACAAAAGACATCAGAAAACGAATGATATTGAGGAGGAATACCGGAGGGTGTTGGAAGACAGCCCATAGCGGGTCTATGAATCCTGGGAAGACATCGGGAATGACACTCTGAACCCCATGCAAGAACTTCCGGTTTCTGCCAATCTAAAGTGGGGGAGTGAAGTCTGAGCCAAGGTAAGCCTAAGATCAACGGGTTGATAGCCTTTGGAATGACTAAAAAGGAGATTTCCTCAGTGTGCAAGGCTCCAATGCGTAGAGACATGTTGACAGTTCTGTTCTTAATGGATCCTCCAATGATACGACTGCCATCTATAGCTGTAATGGCAATAGGTGGATCTAAGGGTTGCCTAGGCAATGATAACCGCTCTACAATGTCAGCTCGTAAAAAGTTCCCCGCTGCACCGGAGTCAATAAGCGCTGGAAGAGACAATTGTTTATCAGTATATTGCAGAATAACTTGGATAGAAAAACTAGAATCCATAGGAGAGAGAATGTTCATACCTAACTTAGTCTCTCCGTCATCAGTTAGGTCCGATCGTTTCCCGGGCGCTTCCCACATTGACTCAGGACATGACCGGGTTCCCCGCAATAAAGGCATAAACGATTCTTGAACCGCCTCTCTCTTTCCTCCTGGGATAAACGTGCTCTTCCCAACTGCATAGGCTCTTCCTCCGGTGTAATAGGACTTTGGAAGCGAGGAGCCAAACGGAAAGTAGATCGACGGGAACTCTCTCTCTCCTGAGTGCGTTCACGGAAACGTATATCAATCTGGTTACAGAGAGAGATCAAAGCATCCAGGGTAGTGGGTAACTCTCGGGCTGCTAGCTCGTCCTTAATACGATCGGACAAGCCTTGCCAAAATGTGGCCACTAAAGCTTCATTGTTCCAACGAAGTTCGGCCGCCATAGTGCGAAATTGAAGGGCATACTGGCCCAGAGTAAGGGTACCCCGGCGCAGACGGAGGAGTCCAGAAGCTGCACTGGAGACTCGTCCGGGTTCATCAAAGATGCGTCTGAAGGTTTCCAAGAAGGTGGCACAATTATGGAGAATGGGGTCATCATGTTCCCAGAGAGGAGAAGCCCAGGCAAGCGCTTGACCAGACAATAAGGAAATAATATATGCGACTTTAGTTTTCTGTGTGGGAAAGTTTCCGGGCAAAAGTTCGAATTGAATAGCACACTGGTTCAAGAAGCCTCGGCATTCCTTAGGATCCCCATTGAACTTGGGTGGGTTAGGTATGCGGAGTTGAGAGGTGGTGGGAGCAGATACAGCTGAACCGCTTGGAGCGGGGGCAGGCTGTGGGGCCGGAGCAGGTGGAGGATTAGGAGCTGCCACCTGAGCTGCTTGGAGCGTATCCAACCTGTTAGACAGAGTCTGCAGAATCTGTAATAACTGTTCTTGATTTTTTCCCTGTTCCTCAACCTGAGCCGCTAAGTTATCCAGTAGTACTCTCGCAGTGGGATTCCCTGTCGCTTCCATCAGTTAGATAAGGGGGTCAGAGCAAACTGTTACGATTTTGATGCCTTAGTCAGTATTAGCACAGGCTTACCTAGGGCGCGGAGTCTAACGGCCTTCCGGTCTTCACCAAGAACCACCGCAAGGTAGTGTGGGCTTAGCTGCCGAAGAACCGCAGGACGCGGCCCCCAGATTAGCCTACTGACGTAAGGGAGAAAGTTCTAAGTGATGGCAGGCAGACAAGAAAATAGACAATGCGGTGCAAGTACAGGCACTAACCGTTAATTCCAGGCGTAGTAGGTCTGGAACAGTAACCGGTAGATGCACGGAGGCAATGGGTGCGTGGCAGGATCCAGAGAATAGTTGGTAACACAGCCGGGTCGGTACACAGAAGGTATCAGGTATACGGTGCCAGAGGGAGATCCAGAGAATAGTTGGTAACACAGCCGAGTCGGTACACAGAAGGTATCAGGTATGCAGTGCCAGAGGGAGATCCAGAGAATAGTCAGGTCACAGCCAGGTAGGTACACAGGAGTAGGAGGAATAGAGGGGTTAACAGGGAGCAGGTTCACAGGAGTCAGGACACAGGAACGGTAGCCAGGAACAGGAAACACATTGCTCTGACACAGGCAGCGTGTCAGAGCAGGGAAGATATAGGAGTTTGAATTCCCCACCCAGGAGTCACATGATCAGCAGCAGAGAGAACCCGGAAGTGCGGCAGCGCTAACAGAAGAAGCGCTGAAGATATGGACACCGCTGTCAGCTCCCGCTGACAGCGCAGCGGAACGGGAACAAGGTAAGTTCCTAACAGTACCCCCCCTTCAGGGGTGGCCTCCGGACAACCTATAAGGCTTTAGAGGGAACTTGGTATGGAATTTCTTCAACAAACTCGGAGCATGAAGGTCTCGTGCAGGAATCCAAGAACGCTCTTCAGGACCGTAACCTTTCCAGTCAACCAGGAACTGCAAGGAACCTCTGGAAATCCGAGAATCTAGAATCTCCTTCACCTCAAATTCCTGATCTGGTGCAGAAATAGCAGCAGGAGGTCTTCTTGAAGAGAAGAATTTGTTAACAACAAGTGGTTTGAGAAGGGAAATGTGGAAGACATTGGGAATCCTCAAGGTAGGGGGTAATTTTAATCTAAAGGCCACCGGATTAATGACCTCAATGATCTTGAAGAGACCGATAAATTGGGGAGCGAATTTCCTAGAAGGAACCAACAAGCGAAGATTCTTTGTAGACAACCACACTTTGTCACCAGAAGTAAGTAGTGGAGACGGTCTTCTTCTTTTGTCAAATGCTTTTTGACTGATGGCAGAGGTGTGAAGTAATTTGCGTTTGATAAGATCCCACCTAGACGAGAAGTCCGATAGAAGGGAATCCACTGCAGGAACCCCAGAAGCGGTTAACTCTTTGAAGGGTGGAACTTTAGGATGAAATCCCTGAAGAGCAAAAAAGGGAGAAATGGAGGTAGAGTCGTGTGAATTATTATTGTGGGCGAATTCTGCCCAAGGTAATAAATCAACCCAATCATCATGTTTAGCCGAAATGAAACATCTGAGGAATTTCTCCAATTCTTGATTCGTCCTTTCCGTGAGACCATTACTTTGCGGATGATATGCAGAAGAGAAATTTAACTTAATTCCACAAAGACGAGAAAAGGCCCTCCAAAATCTTGCCACGAACTGAGTTCCTCGATCAGAAACGATAATATCTTGACAGCCATGTAGGCGGAAAATTTCTTTAATGAAGAGTTGAGCCAGAATAGGAGCAGAAGGGAGACCTTTTAATGCCACAAAATGAGCGGCTCGGGAAAGGCGATCGGTGACCACCCACACTACTGAGAACCCTCTGGAGGAGGGTAAATCTGTTATAAAATCCATGGAGAGATGACTCCAAGGTCGATCCGGAATTGGCAGAGGCTGCAGCAGACCGTATGGAGCTTGACGAGGAACTTTATTCTGAGCGCAAGTGGAACACGCCGTCACAAACTGTCGAACGTCCGAACGGATAGCCGGCCACCAATAACTACGGGAGATAAATTCCAAGGTCTTCTTTATACCGGCATGACCTGAAAAACGGGAGGCATGAGCCCATTTTAGGAGTTTAGTTTGGAGATGTGGAGGAACCAAAGTCTTCCCGTGAGGAATGATCACCCGAGTAGGAGTAGTAGCCAAAATACATTCTGGATCTAGAATAGACCTAACACTCTCTTCTTCGGTATCCATAGAATCAAAGGAACGAGAGAGAGCATCAGCCTTCTTGTTCTTGGACCCTGGTCTGAAGGTAATGATCATATTGAATCGTGAAAAAAATAAAGACCATCTGGCCTGACGGGGATTGAGGCAGGATGCAGTTTGTAGATAAAGCAGGTTCTTGTGATCCGTAAAAATAGTAACAGGAAATCTGGCTCCCTCCAAATGATGTCTCCAGGCCTCCAAGGCCAATTTGATAGCAAGTAGTTCTCTGTCTCCAATGCCGTAGTTTTTTTCGGTGGATGAGAATTTACGAGAAAAGAAGCCACAGGGAGAAAACTTTCCAGTAGAATTCTTCTGAGACAAAATAGCTCCTACTCCAGTGGAGGATGCGTCAACTTCGAGAAAAAAGGGGAAGGAAGAATCTGGCTGTTGAAGAATAGGTGCCGATATGAAGGCTTCTTTAAGATACTTGAAGGCCTCTACCGCCTCTGGTGGCCAGGTCTTAGCGTTGGCAGATTTCTTGGTCAGGGAAGTGATGGGTGCAATAACAGACGAAAACCCTTTGATAAAGTGGCGGTAATAATTAGAGAACCCAATAAAACGCTGGATGGCCTTAAGTCCAACCGGTTGGGGCCAATCGGAAATCGCCTTTAATTTCTCAGGGTTCATACGTAATCCGGAGCCAGAAACCACGTGACCAAGAAAAGGAAGATGCGTTTTTTCAAAGACACACTTGTCCACATTACAGTACAGATGATGCGACCGAAGGCGTTGAAGAATCAAGGAGACATAATGGCGATGAGTAATAATATCAGGTGAAAAAATAAGAATATCGTCTAGGTAGATGACAACAAATTGATACAGGAAATCCTGAAAAACTTCGTTAATGAAATTTTGAAAAACCGCAGGAGCGTTACAAAGTCCAAATGGCATGACAAGATACTCAAAATGCCCATCGTGCGTATTGAACGCCGTCTTCCATTCATCCCCTTGTTTAATACGGATAAGGTTGTAGGCCCCTTTCAAATCCAGTTTAGAAAAAATTGAAGCTCCCTTGATCCTATCAAAGAGTTCAGAGATTAATGGTAAGGGGTACCTATTCTTTTTCGTTATGGCGTTGAGGCCACGGTAGTCTATGCAAGGACGCAATCCGCCGTCCTTCTTTTTTACGAAAAAGAAACCTGCTCCTGCTGGTGACGAGGATTTCCGGATAAAACCCCTGTTTAAATTCTCCTTAATATATAGGGACATGGCCTCTGATTCGGGTAGAGATAATGGAAATACCCGTCCTCTAGGTGGTATCTTATCCGGCAACAATTCAATGGAGCAATCCCAAGGTCTATGAGGGGGTAACTTGGAAGCCTCCTTTTCACAAAAGACATCAGAAAACGAATGATATTGAGGAGGAATACCGGAGGGTGTTGGAAGACAGCCCATAGCGGGTCTATGAATCCTGGGAAGACATCGGGAATGACACTCTGAACCCCATGCAAGAACTTCCGGTTTCTGCCAATCTAAAGTGGGGGAGTGAAGTCTGAGCCAAGGTAAGCCTAAGATCAACGGGTTGATAGCCTTTGGAATGACTAAAAAGGAGATTTCCTCAGTGTGCAAGGCTCCAATGCGTAGAGACATGTTGACAGTTCTGTTCTTAATGGATCCTCCAATGATACGACTGCCATCTATAGCTGTAATGGCAATAGGTGGATCTAAGGGTTGCCTAGGCAATGATAACCGCTCTACAATGTCAGCTCGTAAAAAGTTCCCCGCTGCACCGGAGTCAATAAGCGCTGGAAGAGACAATTGTTTATCAGTATATTGCAGAATAACTTGGATAGAAAAACTAGAATCCATAGGAGAGAGAATGTTCATACCTAACTTAGTCTCTCCGTCATCAGTTAGGTCCGATCGTTTCCCGGGCGCTTCCCACATTGACTCAGGACATGACCGGGTTCCCCGCAATAAAGGCATAAACGATTCTTGAACCGCCTCTCTCTTTCCTCCTGGGATAAACGTGCTCTTCCCAACTGCATAGGCTCTTCCTCCGGTGTAATAGGACTTTGGAAGCGAGGAGCCAAACGGAAAGTAGATCGACGGGAACTCTCTCTCTCCTGAGTGCGTTCACGGAAACGTATATCAATCTGGTTACAGAGAGAGATCAAAGCATCCAGGGTAGTGGGTAACTCTCGGGCTGCTAGCTCGTCCTTAATACGATCGGACAAGCCTTGCCAAAATGTGGCCACTAAAGCTTCATTGTTCCAACGAAGTTCGGCCGCCATAGTGCGAAATTGAAGGGCATACTGGCCCAGAGTAAGGGTACCCCGGCGCAGACGGAGGAGTCCAGAAGCTGCACTGGAGACTCGTCCGGGTTCATCAAAGATGCGTCTGAAGGTTTCCAAGAAGGTGGCACAATTATGGAGAATGGGGTCATCATGTTCCCAGAGAGGAGAAGCCCAGGCAAGCGCTTGACCAGACAATAAGGAAATAATATATGCGACTTTAGTTTTCTGTGTGGGAAAGTTTCCGGGCAAAAGTTCGAATTGAATAGCACACTGGTTCAAGAAGCCTCGGCATTCCTTAGGATCCCCATTGAACTTGGGTGGGTTAGGTATGCGGAGTTGAGAGGTGGTGGGAGCAGATACAGCTGAACCGCTTGGAGCGGGGGCAGGCTGTGGGGCCGGAGCAGGTGGAGGATTAGGAGCTGCCACCTGAGCTGCTTGGAGCGTATCCAACCTGTTAGACAGAGTCTGCAGAATCTGTAATAACTGTTCTTGATTTTTTCCCTGTTCCTCAACCTGAGCCGCTAAGTTATCCAGTAGTACTCTCGCAGTGGGATTCCCTGTCGCTTCCATCAGTTAGATAAGGGGGTCAGAGCAAACTGTTACGATTTTGATGCCTTAGTCAGTATTAGCACAGGCTTACCTAGGGCGCGGAGTCTAACGGCCTTCCGGTCTTCACCAAGAACCACCGCAAGGTAGTGTGGGCTTAGCTGCCGAAGAACCGCAGGACGCGGCCCCCAGATTAGCCTACTGACGTAAGGGAGAAAGTTCTAAGTGATGGCAGGCAGACAAGAAAATAGACAATGCGGTGCAAGTACAGGCACTAACCGTTAATTCCAGGCGTAGTAGGTCTGGAACAGTAACCGGTAGATGCACGGAGGCAATGGGTGCGTGGCAGGATCCAGAGAATAGTTGGTAACACAGCCGGGTCGGTACACAGAAGGTATCAGGTATACGGTGCCAGAGGGAGATCCAGAGAATAGTTGGTAACACAGCCGAGTCGGTACACAGAAGGTATCAGGTATGCGGTGCCAGAGGGAGATCCAGAGAATAGTCAGGTCACAGCCAGGTAGGTACACAGGAGTAGGAGGAATAGAGGGGTTAACAGGGAGCAGGTTCACAGGAGTCAGGACACAGGAACGGTAGCCAGGAACAGGAAACACATTGCTCTGACACAGGCAGCGTGTCAGAGCAGGGAAGATATAGGAGTTTGAATTCCCCGCCCAGGAGTCACATGATCAGCAGCAGAGAGAACCCGGAAGTGCGGCAGCGCTAACAGAAGAAGCGCTGAAGAGATGGACACCGCTGTCAGCTCCCGCTGACAGCGCAGCGGAACGGGAACAAGGTAAGTTCCTAACAATATACAAGTGAATGTGTAAGTGTGAGTGTATGCGTGCGTTATTTATCATGACATGTGGTGTACTGATCACAATCGCACGGTAAAAGAATATTAATCAATATACTTTCTTTCAGCCAATTATTCAACTTTGACAAGTAAATCTGGCTGTTTCAAAACCGCCGGAAAAATAGCCAAAAAACAGCGGTTTGACAAAACCGTCCTTTAGTAAATCTAGCCACTGATGTCACACACTGGCACTATAAATAGGATCATGAGTTGTATGATTGTTGCTCTTAGAAAGTCCCATTAAATGTACGTACCAGTGGATTAATCACAGTGATTAAATGTGTTTAAATGGTATGGAGATTCTGAAAGTGTATATCTTGGGGTATAAGAACCATAGTTTATTACAAGGCTTAAGAGATGCTAGTCAATAAGTATCAAGATAACTTGCCACCACACTGTGTATGAATAGACAGGATGAATAATAAATGAATAACTACATAATTACCATCTTGTATAACATTACAGCCTAGACTACTGACTGTCTATATAGTTTAACTCTATCTTTCGTGTCTTAGGGACAAGTAAAACACCTCGCGTCACACACTAACTAGAAGTATAAATAGGATCATGATTTGTGTGATTGTTACTCTTAGAAATATATGCACATATTCCTATTTCTAAAAACTATGTAAAATTTTAATGACATTGGCACCTGGGATGAGGTTCTGAGGAAGCTTCAGGGTCAGGGTCGTACTGGCCCAGCGGGCTACCGGTTAAACCACCGGTAGGCCCGGATACCGTACAGCCACACCCCCTTTCACTAGTGGGCGCAGCTGCGATCGCAATTTAAAGATGACTGGCTGTCACTGACAGCCAGTCATCTTTCACATGCGATCGCAGCTGCGATCATGTGACCCGCCCCCTCACCCTGTCAGCTGACATGCACATAGACTTTCGTGCACTCCCAGCCTAGAAGCTATGCTCTGCGTCTGACAGCTTATCATCTAATAGCGGCATAAGAGATACACAGCGTGAAAAAGGGACGGCAGCAACACAGACAGCTCTGAAAATAACACTGCTGAGCATCCTCAGGGTACAGCCAGGAGACAAGATCCTGCTTTGAGGTTGAACCTGCAATTATTATTATTATTATTATTATTTATTTATAGGGCGCCACTAGGCATCCGTAGCGCCGTACAGGGACAGACAGTAATACAGTACAGGGTGAGACATCACGGAACAGTTAACAAAAAGCACAGTAACTCGGAAGCTCAAAGTACAGCTAGAGCCCCAGCGGGGTAGCTAGAGGGGTGGAAGGGCCTCACGGAAGAGACAAGGAGCTGGAGAGCAGAGTTAAGGTGGTAGAGAACAGGAGGAGAGGAGGCCCTGCTCGAAGGAGCGTACAATCTAAGGGGAGGGTAGGACGGACAGAGACGCAAGGGTAGGAGGAGGAAAGGGGGAGAGCGGAGGCAAAGACGGAGGGGAGGGGGGAGAGGAGAGCGACGAGGAGGGAGGTAGGTGGGAGATAGGAAGGAGGGCAGTTAAGTGGGGGACTGGAATGCTATAAGGAAGAGGTGGGTTTTTAAGGCCCGTTTGAAGCTGCAATCAACAAGTTTCTTGAGAAGTGAGATTTCTCATGCTATTTGGTACGCAGATTTTATATTTTGAACTCACAAGTGTGTCCTGTTATATGATTTTGGGATCCAGGTCCCATACACTTTATAGAGCCTTGTTTAGTGGTGAACTATCCCCATTAGGTGTATTATCTATTATGGTGTTACACTATGTTTGCTATTTTCACTTTGTTTTGCTGATTGGTGGAGATTTGGAGGAATACCACCATAGCAGAGGCTACTCCATCTTCTCTTCGATACTCATTGCTGCTTACCTCATGGTACGCATGTTATTACTTATTCCCACCTTGTTTATTTGATATTACACTATGAGGCCCCCCGCCTGCTTTCTGTTGCAGCAATATATATATATATATATATATATATATATATATATAGTGTGTGTGTATATATATGTATATATATATGTATATATATATATATATATATATATATATATATATATATATATAAAACACCCAGAAAGTTCTTTAAGCTACCGAGCGCTTAATAAAATACAGTGACCACAGTGAAAAAAATATATAAAATACATAGAATACTAAAATGTAATAGGCAGCTCCCCAGTCATTTAACACCTGTCTGCAAGTATCATGCCTGAGAGATAAAATACAAAAAGAGACAGGGGGCGCCACACATAGTGTATTACAAGTGATATGCAGTGTAAAAATATCTCCACAGATAGGAAATCCCCGTACCAGATATTCAGTTTATTAAAGCCAATATAGAGATCTTTCTGACCGTACTAGGGATCCACATCAAGTCTGGATATCGGGAAGTCCCTCCAATCATGAACCAATTGGAAAGTGAGGATCTGCAAACTCAAATATAGCCACAATAGTGTGATACCATAGAAAAAGAGACCAATCAAGTCTCAAAATGCACACGTTTAATAGCAGCATATAGTAAAATCAATGCCCGTACATTAAGCACAATAAAAACAAGCTTATCTGTCCTCTGGCACAATCATAGATATGGAGGGTAACAGCTGGCAACACCTCAGACATCCAGCAGTGAGCACAGGAACCAGGTAACTTATATATATATTGTTATGTGTGTATTGTCGCTAACCAATAACGATTGTCGAACCTCGATTTTGTGTTTCCAACGTACAAAGATTTATTCGCAAATAGTAGAATAATATTTTCAAGCGAAGTGATAATAAATACAGCCGTTACTTATCGCAGGCGCTGTGGATCCAGTGTGCAGTCATTCAATCCTGAAGTCTGGGGACAAGATGTCGGAACACTAGATATGAAGCTGCTGCTTATATGCACACAGAAATACAGTAATACAATGAAGATGGTATAGCTTGCTTCTATTGGTCCTGGTTTCAGGAAGGTCCAAGGAGTTGTTAATCATTGGCTAGTTCATCCTAAGGAATCCAAAGGAGGGGGTCATCTCTCCAGGGGGTATGCTCGGCTCTTCCCGCCAAGATTCCTTAGTCTTAAGTAGTTCATAATTCCCTATCATTCATAACTTGTGTATGCACCCTGCGATTCCTTCGCAGAGTGAACCAAACTGTCAAATGTAAAGAGGTTTATTATGATACCACATATGATATGATTCCTTCAACCTGTTCCGTATATTTCACTAATATGCATGTAACTTTAATATAAAACATAAATACTACTATATTTCGACATAAGTGACTATGTGTTGCAACTACCATTAGTGTGTACTATTTTACAAGTATGCGTGTTTGTGCGAATGTATGGTAAAAGACCAAATACTGTTGCTGCCACGTGGTGCAGCTGCGTACGCCCTTCCATGCCGTAGCGTGCCCTTGTACGTCGTAGCATACCGTACACATCTTTTCAGACAAAGACAACCAAGTTTGCTAGATTTTAATTGAAATAACTTTATCCAATTTGCTGACTTCGACAATATATATATAATGTGTGTGAATTGAGAGGACTATTGCAGGCATAATATGAATCGGGGACACTTGCGTGGCATAACATTGGGGGCACTACCGTGTGGCATAGCATTGTTTTGGGGGCACTACCATGTGGCATAGCATTGTTTTGGGGGCACTACTGTGTGGCATAACATTGGGGGCACTACCGTGTGGCATAGCATTGTTTTGGGGGCACTACCTTGTGGCATAACATTGGGGGCACTACCGTGTGGCATAGCATTGTTTTGGGGGCACTACCGTGTGGCATAGGGGGGGCTGCCTATCTATAGTAAACTATAGGGGGGCTGCCTATGCTAAACTATAGTGAGGGGGGGCTGCACAGAGAACACTATAGGGAGGGGGTGATGGGACCTTTAATGCTGAGTTGGTTTGGGTCTATAATTGAATGTGGGGCTAAGTGTGG
This sequence comes from Mixophyes fleayi, assembly GCF_038048845.1. NCBI lineage: Eukaryota > Metazoa > Chordata > Amphibia > Anura > Limnodynastidae > Mixophyes > Mixophyes fleayi. The sequence continues at coordinate 42,599,443 of NC_134409.1, forward strand.
GGGCTATCTATTAAATGTGAATATTAATTATTTAATGCTAGGAATGGTCGTGGGAAATGGATGTATTAAACGTAAATGCAAATAATTTATTGCTGGGACTGTTTGGAGGGAGGGTAATAGGTTTATTTATTAAATGGGAATACTATTAATTTAATGTTGGGGTTGGTTGGAGGGAAATGGATCTATTCATCAAATGTGAGCACTATTACTTTAATGTTGAGGCTGGAGAGAGGCCTAATTATTAAATGTGGGTGCTTTTTATTTAATGGCAGGGATGGTTGACGTTTCTAAATGTACCCATTATTTTTTCCAAATTGGGCCCTCAACATTCCAGGATCCAGACAAGCCGCAACTAAAGAAACCAGCAGCCACAGGTGGCAAAATGACAACAACAGGTAGGACAGTCTGTCAAATGATCTGAGTCTAGTGCAGGCTTGGCTAACCTGTGGTACTCCAGGTGTTATATAAGTCCCAGCATACCCTTCCAGCAATAAGCTGCTATATATTGGCAAAGCATGCAGGGGCTTGTAGTTTCACAACACCTGGAGTGCCACAGGTTAGCCAATCCTGGCCAATCGTGATTTTTGGAGACTGTTCTGCCCAATCTAAGGGGCAGGTCAAGACTGTGTATTCTTTATACACACACTGCATTCTTTATATACTGCACTAAGGTGCTAGCTGTCCTTAGTGGACTGACCACTCCCCCTCTAGTGTCTGGTCCCGCCTCTATGATGGCTGACCACACCCCCTCTGGTGGGCCCCTAGTGTTGCATTCCCCGGTGGGCCTTTCATACCCCAGTCCGACACTGTTCAGGGTTTTATGTGTGACACAGTCATGTGTTACGTACAGGACTGGGAGATAATATAGGGAGTAGGGTATATATACCAGTTGTGGAAGTTGAATAATTGGATGAAGTCCTTCTAATTGAACAAATAACAATCGTAATAGTTTTCCGTGCAATTCTGATTAGTATGCTATGTCATAACAGGGTTAATAACGCAATCGCACAGGTAAACAACACACACTTGCACTCACACTTAGATTTAGCAAATAGTACATATTTCTTAAAATTCCAATCCACATTCATTTATTATTAAATGTATTAGAGATAATTTATACATAGATAATACTACAGTAAAGGTACCTATGGTTCAGGTTCACAGAAATGTGTGGAGTTTGGTGTCATCTCAAAGGAGACTTTCTGACCCTTGAGAAAGTCTTCATTGAGATGAAACGCATTGGATCACCTTTTTGACCTCACTACAATCCGTATAGAGGAAGTGGTGCGCTCTGCTTTCCACTGTGGAACGCAGGAGGATTGCAGACTTTTTCACACACCAAATCGGGAGATGCTGTCGCTACCGCTAATACTAGAATTCACAGTTACGGTGAGCTCATCTCTCAGCATTCCTTGTATCCGGACACCTCCTTATGCCAATATTACTCTTTTACTGTGAGTTTTTATACTTCTTTCTATTTGGCCATTTCTTATCATTTAGATGACATGAATTACTATGGCCTATGTTTTTTGTGCTTTTTAATTGATTTAGTGTGTCTTCCATTGTTTATCAACAATATTAAATTTGGTTTTTATTCACTTGGTTGACGTTTTTTGATTACTTAGAATTTGGTGCATTTTCCACTATCTGGGATATTTCTTTGAATCCTCTGACACATGTATTATTTCTTTTGAGGTACATGAATTTTTCGGATTTATGGCAACTTGAGTGAGTTATTGGACTGTTTTTTATATTTCCTATATTTTTTACCATTTCCAAATTTATTATTTATTATTATTTTTGCCCATTCTTTTGAATATTTCAACCATATTATTATTGGAGGAATATAAACAAAGACCTCTGAGATTCCAATATAGATACATAAACTCCTGGATTGTTATCCCTATGGATTTTTGAGAGTGTCTTTGTTTTTATCTTCACCATTATCCCATTTTATGAACTCCTTTACAGACTTGAAACATATTCACAGTTGAACATTATTGTATACCTTTGTTATTCCTACTATTTAATTACACTCAAGACATATACAGTATATATACACCCATCAGTCACAACATCAAAACCACAAGCACATTATTGTGTAGGTTCCCCTTGTGCCACCAAAACAGCTCTGACCAATCAAGGTATGGACTTCATAAGACCTGTGAAGTCCTGTGGTATCTGGTAGCAGGACGTTAGCAGCAGATCCTTTAAGTCGTGAGGCAGGGCCTTCATGGCTCTGACTTGTTATTCCAGTAGATCCCACAGATGCTCTATCAGATTGCGATCTGAGGAATTTGGAGGCACAAGTCAACACCTTGAACTTTTTGTCATGTTGCTTAAGCCATTTCTGAACAATTTTTGCAATGTGGCAGGGTGCAATATCCTGCTGAAAGAGGCCTCTGCCATCAGGGATTATCGTTGCCATGTACTTGGTCTGCAACAATATTTAGGTAGGTGGTACATGTTAAAGTAGCATCCACATGAATGTAAGGACACAAGGTTTCCCAGCAGAACATTACCCAGAGCATCACACTGCCTCCACCAGCTTGCCTTTTTTTCCCATAGTGCTTCCTGGTGCCATCTCTTCCCAAGGTAAATGATACACAAGCACCAAGCCACGTGATGTAAAAGAAAAGCTGATTCACCATACCAGGCCACCTTCATCCATTGCTCCATGGTCCAGTTCTGGCACTCACGTGCCCATTGTAGGAGCTTTTGGCGGTGTACAGGAGTCAGTATGGGCACTCTGACCGGTATGAAGCTACGCAGCAACCTGAGAGGCATTCTGTGTTCGGACACCTTTCCAGCATACAGAAATTGAAGTTGCTCAATCAATTTATAGGTTCACAGCAGGTGCTTGAAAGGGTGGGTTATCCAGAAAGGAAAAAATACAGAATAAATCCCCCAAATGGCAATAGAGGACAAGCACTCCCCATCACCTACTGATACCAGACATACATCTCAAACAACAATACAGAAATGGAAGTTGCTCAATTAATTTATAGGTTCACAGCAGGTGCTTAAAAGGGTGGGTTAGTCCTCTGTTGCCATTTGGAGGATTTTGGGGTATCTCTTGGAAAGTTAGCTCTCAATTGAAAACACAAGTATGACTCTCATTGTTTAGAGATAGGATCACCCTTTTATCAGAAGTGCCATGCATTGGCCAGTGACTTATCATGCATTTGCATATGTGTGTAACTGAGATTCTGCATTTTTATGTACATTTAGAAAGGCAGCTCTTTTACTGGCTCACAGCAGTGTTGCTGGGAGATTTTTCTCTGCATTTTTACCTTTCTAGCATAGACAACATTAACTTTTTCAGCAATTTGTGCTACAGTAGCTCTTGTGTGGGATTGGACCAGATGGGCTAGCCTTCACCCCCTACGTGCCTTATGTGCAAATCACCCTGTCGCCGATTCACAGGTTGCCCTTCCTTGGACCACTTTTGATAGGTACTAACCACTGCATACTGGGAACATCCCACAAGACCTTCCATTTTGGAGATGCACTGACCCAGTCATCTAGACATTACAATTTGACCCTTGTTAAATTCACTCAGATCCTTAAGATTACCAATTTTTCCTGCTTCCAATACATCAACTTCACAAACTGACTGTTCACTTGCTACCTAATATATCTCACCCCTTTATAGATGTCATTATAATGAGTTAATCAATATTATTCACTTCCTTAGTAAGTAGTTTTAATGTTTTGGCTGATAAGTGTATACTTTACCTCTACAGTGATCGCAGTGCTAGATTATTATCTTTTTCACAAATTTATTAGAGCCCGGATACTTCATAATTCACACTGTTCTCACCTTAGTTTCCACTCCACAGAAAACAGGTTTGAGTGCAGTTTACGCTCTTTACACTAAAGTTTGATATTTACCCTACATCACATCTCCATCAACAAGTAGAATTGCGGTTGGTGGTTCCATATAAGGATCTGTGCCATTCAGGGACTGGTGGCAATTTAGTAGCATACTAGTACGGAAAGGAGAGACCATTTTTCACAATCAGCAATAAATTTCCCTCCTGTATGATTTCCAGTTCCTTATTACACCAGTTATTACTATTTTACTATAATGGTTTAGAAATTTGCAAAGATAATATATAATATCAAAGTCCATATAAAGTCTCTGATAAGGCAAAGCAGTATAAATAGGTCGTAAAGATAAATACATAAGCAGTTACTGTGAGTAAAAGGAGGAAAATGGCAAGCCACAATATTTTATATTTAACTTTAATATTTCAAATGCTTTCCATGAGCAGTAGTTCTGTAGTCAAGCTGAACAATGGAGGCTATGAAGATATTGTCATTGCAATAAGTCCAGCACTCCCAGAAGATGCCCGCATTATTGAAAATGTTCAGGTAAGTCTCCTACTAGTGTGGTTTTCTCTGTCATCTAGGTCAATCTCTCTTTCCATACTCTATCACTCTTTCTATGGGTGAGTAGCACATATGTAAAATGGTTAAGGGAGTCTGATAATGAAAGATTACCTACATGTAGAGAATTGTGTAAAAAAATCAGACAAAGTAATGTCAACTCATCCACCTTTAACCACTCAAAGGCAATTTAGTTAGCACATTACAAGCAAAATATATTCAATCCCACTTTAAAGCTTCCAGAAGAGAAATTTTATACAACTTTTAGATCAAAAACATTTTTAACTAAATTACTAAAGACAAACTTTTTCTTAAGAGCTCTCAGTTGCCTTTATCCTTACTCCTAAAATCAATGCTATTTAGATCACTCTTTCACTATATTTTAAAAGGGAGACAAAATACACCTGGATGAGGAGGATTGGCACATTTTGGCTAAATCCTCCGAAAATTCTGTTAATAAATGGGCTTTGGAAAACACCTATAAAGAGGACTATGAGAATTTCCTTTTTGTTCCAAATTTTCACCCAGCATGCTTTCAATTTTGTTTTACGAGGGTCCATATTTGGTGCTACTATTCAAAGTTGAAGAGGTTATACTTTTGGTAATAAGGAATGATATTCTCAATTTCAGCCTAGCTAATGGAAACCCATTTGAATATTAAAATGACCACAATAAACACATAGAATAATCTGACAGACTTTTACTCAAACCTGAAAAACTCATTTTTTCAATTTATTGTCTTAAAATTTCAGTCAATTGGACCTTGGTAAATTATTATCTCACTTAGTATTTGGCAGCCATAGATCCTAAGAAATGTGAAGAGTGTCTCCTGTTGTTGTAAATCAGGCCTGGCCAATCAGTGGATCTGTAGTTGTTGTGAAACTACAAGTCCAAGCATTCCTTATAAGCTATTGCATGTCTATTTGATGGCATAGCATGCTGGAGCTAGTAGTTTCACAACACCTGTAAGAACCACAGGTTGTCCAGTCCTTCTGTAAATCTATGATCTTAATTTAGCAATGATTCTATACCTTTTCATTTTTCTTTTCCTTTATTTATTTTTGTTATGTATTTTTGTCTTCACTTTGTTTCTTTCCTTAGACAATTTAGGCTTTTTATTCCAGGTTGATCAAGGTTTCCCATTTGACATATTAATCCATTGTTTGATTATGTTGGGATTTGTTACGTTTTATGATGTTGTTACTTCATGTTTAAACTTTAATAAACAATTTTGTATAACAAAATCCATACACATTGGAGGTTATTTACGAAGCACACACAATGTGCAATGCAAAAACTCTAGGTTGTGAACTAGTGTTTCTAGATAACCCTCCCAGTGCACATCAAGGTACAAAACTACTTAGTGCTCCCGGAGATGCCTCCACAAATTTGAAATATGCCTAAATGTACGGAGGGGTGAAAAAAATTCAAGAGGCACTTTGGACAAAACTATAAATGTCTCATCAAGCTACAACCTTTTATTACTTTAGAACCACTACTTTAAATTAAACTTTTATATTTTCTAAAATATTGCTCAGTTTTGTCTTATTTATGTTTTCAATAAGTTATGACATTGGCACTGGTTTATTGCATATGTCACTTAGATACAGATAGAAACATTTGGATATAATCCACATAAAGATGATACTAAAATCCAAAGGGTGTTTTATTACTTTTACAAGAGAAGTGGTATAGATAGAGAACAGCAGAGGACCTAGTACTCATTCTTCTTGTGATACTTCAACTGATAAAGGAAGTGAAGCAGATTCTGGGTTCAGAGAAATTAACACTAAAATAGCGATTAGATAGATAGGATGAGAACCAGGATAGAACAGTGTCTTGAAGACCAAGGGATTGTATCATCTGAATGAGAAGTGAGTGGTCAACAGTGTCAAATGTAGCAGAGAAATCCAGGAGAATTAGAAGAGAGTAATCACTTTTTGATTTAGCACACATCAAATCATTGACAACCTTAGTCAACGCAGACTCTGTGGAGTAATGAGAATGAAAGCCTTACTGAAAAGAATTCAATAGGTTGTACGAGGAAAGAAAACATGTGTAGGCGAGTATAGGCAATTCTCTCAAGAAGCTTGGAGGGCACAGGAGCTGAGAGATGGGACGTTAATTTGAGAGAGAGTTGGCTCAGTTGAATTTTGTTTCTTCAGAATAGGATTAATCACTGCATGCTTGAATAATGATGGAAAGATACCAGTAGAGAGAGAGAAATTACAGATTTTAGTAAGAAATGGGATGAGCACAGGAGACAGGGATCGGGGGCCAAGAGGACATGAGGTAGACTAGGAAGATAACAAGAGAGTAGATACTTCATCTTCATTTGTGGGATCAAATGAAGAGAGGGTGTTAGAGGGTGTTGTGAAGCAATTGAGCTGATTGTTTGTCAAAGAAGAGGATGCCATTTCAAGTTGGATCTTATCAATCTTGTCCTTGAAATAGGAAGCAAGATCTTGGACACTGATAGTAGTCTAAAGGTTTGGGGTGGGAGGTTTTAGAAGAGATTTAAATTTGTTAAAAAGGCGTTTGGGGTTAGAAGCTTGAGTAGAGATGAGAGATTGTAAGTATGTTTGGTTTGCAGTGTCCAGAGCATTTCAATAGGAGTTGTAGATAGCAGTTTATGCGAGGAAATCATTAGGGTATGAGATTTGAGCCAGTAACGTTCTACTTTACGAGAATGTTTTTTAAAGATTTTGTGTTACTATAGTGTGCCATGACTGACATTGAAGTCTCAGAGTATGAAGAGTCGCTGGAGCCATTTGATGAAGGGCTGTTGCTAGGGTTTGATGAAAATGTGGTACTGCCATATCAGGGGATGACAATTTAGAATTTAGGTGTAGGAGAGAGGTGGAAACTGTTGAAAAATTAATAGTTAAGATTTCTATGAGTATGAGGAGGCTTGGTAGATTTTGACAGTACATAGTTTAAAGTACTGGGGAGAGATTGTAGATGATAGGATGAGGATCCGAGAGGGGGAAAGAAGTGTTAAGGAAATCAGAAACTGAGCATATTCTAGAGAAAACAAGAACAAGGCAGTGAAGTAGAGGAGTGGCCAAGGGAGGACTTTAGGAAGAATAGTTTGGAAGCAGAATTGAAATGTGGATTATCAATGGGGATATTGAAATTACCCATACTGATGATGGGAATGTCGTAAAGAAGAAGTAAGGGATTCATGCAGAGAAATGTTCAAAAAAATTGTTGGAGTGGAGCAGGGAGGTGACAGATCACAGCAACATGCATAGAGAATGGATTAAATATCTAAAAAACATGTAATTCAAAATATGTGAACATAAGTGATGCAGGTGAGGCAGTGTCTGATTGTGTAAGCCACGTTTCTGTTATTGCAAGTGAGGTTTGCTGGATTTCGGTAGTGTTCTGATATATGTGTATGGGAGAACTGACGGGGGCCTGGATTAGGAGATATTTCACTAGCTATCAGTAGCAGGAAAAATTATTGTAAGGTATGTGACTTTTTTTTTTCTGGCGACAGGATGAGGATGTTCATGAGTGTTAACTAGAGGTGGGTTGAATATGAAATGTCAACATTCACAATGTTGACAATCATAATGCTGACACTGTTATAATGTTGTCAGTCATAATGTCTACATGTTCATAAAATGCCAACATACATAATGTCAACACATTCAAAACTTCGACATGTAAAATGTGTACAGAGTTGTAATGTCGACATTCAAAATGTCAACATAGATGCAAACAACTTAAAACAGCAATACATGTAAAACCCTGCAATAAATAAAAAAAAAGGATTTCCCCAAATAGCTTAACCAAGCCTAGTGTTGCCAGCCTAAGCTGGCACTACCAAATTCTGGGTAGCAAAGAGCATGGAGTCCCCCTGATTTTACTGTTACTAGCACTAGGCTTTACCGGCCTGGGTTGGTAACTATGTCAACATTATGAACATGTAGATTTTATGCCTGTCAACATTATGAATGTGTTATTTAGCATTAATTGTGTTTCATATGAATGTTGACATTTTGACTACATTCCCTAGAGGCGAGTGGAGTAATGAAAGGCAATGTGGGCAAAGGTGTGTATTGCAGGACAGGTAAATGATGATATAGTCCTAAAGAGAATGCCATGAAAGGAGAGTAAGTAAATGAAAGTAATTTGTTAAACACTGGGATTTAAGAATAATGGGCATGAAACTGAGGGATATAAAAAAGAGGTACATCATTGCAATGTCCACTGAAGTTAGAAAAGAAGTGCAGAACACTTGTTGCAGAAAACACACGTCTGTCCCCTACCATGCGTCTCTCCCCCTAGGCTGAATACCAAGATATAGTGAGGTTAATTTAAGAAAAAGTTACATCTGTGCTAATTACTCATGTGATCAGAGAAGGAGGAAAATGATTGAACTTATTCAGGCTAGATAAGTGCCAGGCTAGTGTCATAAAAATGGGTCACTGACCAGCAATGCAACACAGGTAAGAGCAATAGATAACAAATTCCTATTATATACTTTAAAAAAACACAGATGCACAGATGAGAAGTACAAATTAATGAGATCATCAACATTTATTTATATAGCACCAGCAAATTCCGTAGCGCTTTACAATTGAATGAGGTTCAGATTCGGAGAGGATAAGAATTGCAGCAGCTGATGTCCATAGCTGCAGATGAAAGAGTAGAAGGATCATTAGCACTTGTGCTGTTTAACTGTGTTTTCTAAACACTTTGTGAGAAAAACACTTAATGCAGAAAACATACGTTTGTCTCCCCCACACGTCTGTTCCTCTAGACTCAAGAATCATGATACAATCCAGTTAATGTTGCTATGCAACCAATAGTTTGTACTTTATACTGTAATACATAAAATGTTATTGGTGTGTACATATTAACATTTAAAATAAATATTTTTTTCCTATAAAGAACATGGTAAAGGAAGCCACAAATTTTTTATTCATTGCTACAAAAAAGAGACTCTACATACGGAGTGTTAAAATCTTAATTCCAATGAACTGGCGGAAAAATAACTATACAAAAGCAAGAACAGAAACATATAGTAAGGTAAGAGAAATAAGTCTGTGATGCAAACATTACGTTATACTATAAAAATTTGGAATACCGCCAAATGCAGCCCGCTGTGTGTGTGTGTGTGTGTGTGTATATATATATAATGTTTAATTAAAGAATGTATATATGTTCATTATACTTAGCCTTTTCATTTTCAGCAAACAACTATGCGTTAGGAAACAATAATGTATTTTAGATATGAGAAAGGATATCCGTACCGAATGTGTCTTTGTTACAGGTTTTTAGCACTGGCAGTAAGTCCCAAATTTTTATCTTTAAATGAGGTGCTCTCCTAGAACAGTAATGGAGAAAGGAGAAAAAGAAAGATATCATATTGAAGGCACTTAATGTTTGTATATTATCAGTATTGAGACAAAATGTATTTGTTTATTACTTAACTAAAAGTTAATTCTTTATTTCTTAATATACCAAAATTATCATAATTTGATATAGTATATATTTTGCGCCATGCAAAATATTAAAGTTAAAATTAGAAAAGATAAGTGATTATAGGGATATAAGTCAAATAGATTTAAAAAGGAGGGAAAAGAAAAATCCCCTTGATGTACTCTTATTTTATTTATATAATAAAATAAATAAATATATATAATTATTTATTTTAACAGGTATTATATTCCTGTTCACCCTTGATTTAGTTTCAATTCAAATATAGTCAGGGCAAATAATAATATAATTTTTTATATCAATTAAATAATATAAAAGCAACAACAAGAATAAACACAAGACAACAATTCAGGCACTGCTCATACCATAATGAGCAAGGGTTCTATTCTAGCTAAGCTTATGTAAAAGCATTGATCTACTGACTTTAGAAATGTATCTGGGCATCCTGAGAGGCATAGTTACGTTTTATAGGATGTCAAAGCAAAACTGACCAATTATATCCAACAAAATAAAATGGATTTTTGGGTAGACTCCAATTTAATAGGATTGCCTAGCTATCATAGAATAGTAGACATTTTATATCTGGTATACACTAGATTTCTAGCAAACAGCCTGTTTTGAATAAAAAAAATGCTATCTTCTTATTACATATGAGTTTTTAGAATTGTATTGCTTTCAGGTGTATAGTAATGCAGATTCTATGCAGTACAATAAACTGCTTTGGTCCCCATAGTCACTTATGTTTTATTTATTATTATTATTATTGTTTCATATTTTAACATTAAAATATAGTCAATGGATTCAAAGCACATGATTCCGGTTCCTTTTTAATTAAATATTGAAAATTATGGAAGTATCCTTATAGTATCAGTTTACGACTAATAAGGAATTCAATGTAACTAAATGCTTAAGAATACAAATGATTTACTCTTTAAATAAGGACGTTTGTAAACAGAGTTCAAATGTCATTAATTTCATTTCTACTAAAATAAAAAAAAATAATGATAAAAATATGTAGGAAAATATGTAGGATCTTTACCTAACAGAGATCCCCCACCAATTACAGAATATAAGTGAATTGAAGGGGAACATATATTAAGCTTTTTCATTCTCCATATTTTTCTCTTTGTAATATTAGGCAGATGTCATCATTGCTAAACCATACCTGAAGCATGGAGATGATCCTTACACTTTACAATACGGACAATGTGCTGATAAAGGAAAATACATTCATTTTACACCAGACTTCTTGGTAGACGACAAACTGATCTCTGTGTATGGGTCACGAGGTACAAAATAAAGATTTAAAAAATTAATGTATACTTAGTACCTAATTGTGTTGTGTACATGAAATATGTCACTCTCAACCTCCCACATTACAGTGCATAGAATGTTGGAAAGGGAAGTTTTGATTAGTCCTTGTTCATTGATATTCACAAGAAAGGTGCAATAAATAAACAATGATGAGAGATCACAATGATATAAAAAATTACTATACAACTGGAGCATGATTAGATGGCGCACTTGGAGTAATCTGATGCCCCTGAACTGAGTGTGTGCCAGACTGTGCAACACTAACACCTCCATGTAAGGGGTGGCAAACTTTTAGCCCGGGGGGCAAGACTTGACTCAGCAGCTTATTAGGAACATTTTTTTTTGCAGGTGGCCCAGCCCAATGTAGCCCACTATGGGACCAGCCCAGGGTGCAGGTGCCCCCCTGCCCCCCCCAGCCCAGTCTGCCCCTGAACACCTCCCACTTAATTTTATTGTCAATGGTGCAATTGAAATACTATGTGACAAGCGCTCAATCTCCTGTACATCTAAAAGAAGGGTACTTCATTTGTATTTGTACTCTTCATTGTCCACAGCATAGGCTTCATGTAGAGTTGGACTCAATTACTGTAAAAAATGCAGGTTTAAAGTGCACCTGAAAAAAGACACATTCTACGTAGTATGCTGAGACAGAAAATAAAAAGGTAAAATGAATAGTGAATTAACTCCATGTAAATTAAAATACTATATTTTATGTGCTGCTACCTAAACAGTGCTGCCATAGGCATTTATACAGTCTGGCAAATACAGTTCTGTACCAACTCTATCAGATACAGAAATTTGGTGGTTTTACCTAACTTCTAATTATAACATGGAAATAAGTTGTTTTGTGTGTTTGCCTAAAATAGATGTTCTGAAGCAAAATATTATTACTTATTAACTTATTATTACTTATTAACTCTCATTAATAGGATAGTTCATGGATTCCTGCAATTTCTACAACACAAATTATTTTATCTATTTTTCACCAGAGGCTTTATATTACCATTTTATCTCTATTATCTTTGACTAACAAATAACTATGGATTCAGTTGAACTCTATGTACAGAGTAAACCTGAGCTGTCTAGTATTAAAAAAAAAACCACAACTCTGCCAGGTACATGTAAAGTCTGTGCACAAAACAAAAGCAGTCTAGAACAATAAACAATATGAAGTAAAAGTTGCAGGAATGCACGTAATAAGCAATAACATTAAATTTGTTGAAGTTGGAAAGCTTATTTAAGGTATATGGCCATAAACCCACCTGAAATAATATATTAATTTTTCAACTTATACTGATTTGTTACATGTATTTTCATTAAGGGTATCTTTTCTTTAAGTTTAGGTTCCCATGTGTAGTTGTACACTTTACATTACCACTGTTCTATTGTTGTTGCAGGAAGAGTGTTTGTCCATGAGTGGGCTCACTACAGATGGGGGGTATTTGATGAGTACAATTCAGTCACACCCTACTACATTTCCAGCAATCTTCAAGTAGAAGCTACAAGGTATTTCAATAGCTAGTATTGATTTTTCATCATTTCTCAACATAATTGTATTTCTTCTCAAAATGTACCACCATGTTTAGCTGACACCAATTTGTGCTGTTGAAGAGAGTGGATAAATCCACCACACACAAATTGAATTATAATATTTCAACTAGAGATGCTCAGTAACCCCCTGGACTGGTTTTGGTTTTGATTTTGGATCTGGATTAGCTTTGTGTTTTGGCAAAACCGCCCCCATGTGTTTTGGTTTTTGGTTTTGGATTTTTTAGAAAAAAATCCTAAAATATGTTAAAATCACATAATTTTGCCCTTTCTTTGTTCCTACATTATTATTATTAAACTCAATAACACTAATTTAAAGTCATTTCCAGTAAATTTTGACCAACTCACAGGTCACAATATAATTTTCATGCACTTTCAGACAAATACTGCAGCACCTGGCAGGATGCTAAGCGACAGAGCAATGACACAAACACATGGCAGTTCCTAGCACATCTAAGACACATTGGCACACAGCAGCAGCAGAAAAGGAAAAGGGGGGTCTGCCTTCCCTCCCACCCACCATTATTTTGGATCTTAGAAAGGAATCCAAAACTCGCAATATCCGAGATCCGACAACGTAACAATGACGTTTTGCCTTGTTTTCAATTCCGAGGGCGCGCGACAGTATCGAGCCGGCTCGGCTCGGTACTCGAATTCCCTAAGTTCAGGTATGTTCGGTTCCAGAAGAACCGAGCCTGAGCATCTCTAATTTCAACCTTTATTTGTATTCCAATCTTGAAACATCAATCACTACAGTATACATGCCGAGAATGGATTGCAGCCATTAGCATACATGTCAATGATATATAGAGTAATAAGTGTATATTATAATATTGCACCTTATCACATTAGAATTTTGCAAAGCTACACTAGATAAAGAGCTACTGTAGGAGTCACTGAACAGATCAGTACAAATGTCACTAAGCACAAGATAACCACAGGAAATATTTAATAATCTGCCGGAATAACTGAGCAATATATATTCACATATGACATGTAAAGGCAGTCTGAAGTTAGTGTGCTCTTTACATTCAAGTTATCCAGTTAGAATTCTTCATTTGAATAGGATTCATGGAATTCCAATTCAGTCACTATTATAAGAAAAGCATGCTAATTAAAACCACATTCAAGAAAGTTCAGTGCATAAAATACTGAATATAGAATGCATATTTTAAACTAATTTGCTATAATACTTCAATATAGGAATATACATGGCAATACCTGCTAGCGCAATTTGCATTAAATAATATAAGAAGGCAAGAGCACATCAGGCAATGCACTGATTTCACCTAAAACAGCACTGTGCTTAACAGAAAGTGTAAGGGTTGAATAACCGGAATCTGCAAACTAATTGACAGGTCAATATATCACAGCTTTATATTTTATAACTGAGTCTACTAAATATAGTATGATGGACAATGATATATATCATTGTTCCACATTCCAATTGTCTAAAGAAGACTGAATTGTACAAGGGACTACAACCTGCTTACATATCCCTGTTTGCTTTAAAGTAATAATCCATAAGGAACATGACTTTACAAGTAACAGAACAAGATGATTTTTTTATTTCTGGTGTGAAATCCATAGAGAAAATCTAACATTTAAATTAAAAATTATTAGATTATATCTGTCATCACAAGACACATTGAGCCCAATTCATCAAGGCTTGAATCTGCTGATTTTGAGTGTGTCGTACACAAAATCATGCTGCGAATGCTCAGAACTAGACCATACACCAGTAAATGCAGCCATGTCTTCTCTGTCCTCGTATGCAAAGAATTTTCTACAGCCTACAATTTCAGTGAGTGAACCGAGTGGGGAAGCGCCGTTTGGCTGTAGACACTTTACTGTAAGGGCATGCCAAACTCAAGTGCACGCAGCCACCCAAATCAAACTCTGGGATCTCAAAGCTACTTGTTTTTCTGCCGTATATCTTGTTCCAGCTGCAGGGCTAGTCTAAGTCCTGAGTACTAGTTATATCTGTATCATATGCATGCTATAAAATGTGTTTTCAAGGAGCAGCTGTCAAAATGTATTTTATGGAGGGGGGAGGGGAACTTTTTTTTTTTTTACTGCTTTCTCATTAATGCCTTTATTATTAACAGGCAACATTATTTTATCGTTCTGTGTGTTCTTTTGTGAATTAATAATCCACGTAGCTATTAGACATATTCTACAGTGTTTTTTTGTAGTAGAGGAGAGCAGACCTACACCCGAATTAATCAGCACAAGTATCTAAAGATTTGCTCCATTTTGAATTCGGGAGTAAATAGAGCCGATTAACACGTGTTTTAAACAAACGCACATTGCGCTCAGAATGCATGCCTTGAAGAATCAGGACCATTGTTTTTTTTATACAGATTGTGTATGTAAATTACATCTACATTAAGGACTTATCAGTCACAATTAAAGAATAGTCTGGTTCCAACATTTTTAAATTAAATGTATGGATTATCTGAAAAGCTTGGCCATGAAATCTATTAAGTAAACAGTGTGCTGGGGGATTTTTCTCTATTGTTTTCATTTCTGACACTTAACGAGCACTTGCACTGTATTGATCTTAATAGAATATAAACATTTTGCTATTTAGTTAGGTGAGTCCGGCATTGTTAGATAGGGAAACTATCAATTTTAAGTGTAATATTACCACTGTGAAACAACCCTTAATGGTGCTGTCATATGGGCCTTTTGAGCACCAAAATTTCTCTAGTAGTAATTTTATAGCCTGCACAGTAATGGCCAAAATGTTTGAGAATGACACAGATATTATTTTTCACAAAGTCTGCTGCCTCACAGTTTTTATGATGACAATTTGCATATACTCCAGAATGTCATGAAGAGTGATCAGATGAATTGTAATTAACTTCCACGTCCCTCTTTGTCATGTCAATGAACTTTATCCCAAAAACAACATTTCCAGTGCATTTCAGCCCTGCCACAAAAGGACCAGCTGACATCAGGTCAGTGATTCTCTCATTCACACAGGTGAGAGTGTTGACAAGGACAAGGCTGGAGATCACTCTGTCATGCTGGTTGAGGTAGCATAACAGACTGGTAGCTTTAAAAGGAGGCTGGTGCTTAAAATCATTGTTCTTCATCTGTTAACCATGGTTAACTGCAAGGAAACATGTGCAGTCAGTATTGTTTTGCACAAAAAGGGCTTCACAGACAAGGATATTGCTGTTACTAAGATTTCACCTAAATCAACCATTTATCGGATCATCAAGAACTTCAAGGAGAGAGGTTCAATAGTTGTGAAGAAGGCTTCAGGGCGCCCAAGAATGTCCAGCAAGTGCCAGGTCTGACTCAAAAAGTTGATTCAGCTGCAGGATCGGGCACCACCAGTGCAGAGCTTGTTCAGGAATGGCAGCAGGGAGTTGTGAGTGCATCTACACGTACAGTGAAGCGAAGACATTTGGAGGATGGCCTGGTGTCAAGAAGGCCAGCAAAGAAGCCACTTTTCTCCAGGAAAAACATCAGGGACAGACTGATATTCTGCAAAGGGTAAAGGAACTGGACTGCTGAGGACTGGGGTAAAGTCATTTTCTCTGGTTAGCACTTCTGCCTCACAGCACTGGGTTCATGAGTTCAAATCCTGACCATTATCTGTGTGGAGTTTGTATGTTCTCCCCGTGTTTGAGTGGGTTTCCTCCGGGTGCTCCGGTTTCCTCCCACACTCCAAAAACATACTAGCAGGCTAATTGGCTGCTATCAAAATTGACCCTAGTCTCTCTCTGTCTGTGTGTGTGTTAGGGAATATAGACTGTAAGCTCCTATGGGACAGGGACTGATGTGAGTGAGTTCTCTGTACAGCGCTGCTGAATCAGTGGTGCTATATAAATAAATGGTGATGATGATGATGATTGTTTGGGGAATCTGGAAGAACACTTGTCCGAAGAAGGAAAGGTGAGCACTACCATCTGTCCTGTGTCAAGCCAACAGTAAAGCATCCTGAGACCATTCATGTTTAGGGTTGCTTCTTAGCCAAGAGAGTGGGCTCATTCGGAATTTTATCTAAGAACACAGCCATGAATAAAGAATGGTACCAAAACATCCTCCAAGAGCAACTTCTCCGAACCATCCAAGAACAGTTTGATGATGAACAATGCCTTTTCCAGCATGATGAAGCACCTTGCCATAAAGCAAAAGTGATAGCTAAGTGGCTCGGGGATCAAAACATAAAAATTTTCGGTCCAATGTCCGGAAACTCCCCAGACCTTAATCCCATTGAGAACTTTTGGTCAATCCTCAAGGGGCGAGTGGACAAACAAAAACCCACAAAATCTGCCAAACTACAAGCATTGATTAGTCAAAAATGGGCGGCCATCAGTAGGGGCAGGCTGGGCCGGGGGGCAGGGGGGCATCGGCCCCCCGGGCCGCTCAGAATCACGGCTGTTAGGGCCGCCCTCTCCCCGGAAGTAATATCAATGTGATGCGGCCGCCTGTGCGGCATGTGCTCCCCGGGCTGACGGACGTCAGCCCGCGCCTGGCCATCAGTCAGTATGTGGCCCAGAAGTTGATTGACAGCATGACAGGGTGAATTGCAGAGGTCTTCAAAAAGAAGGGTCAACACTGCAAATATTGACTCTTTGCATAAACTTAATGTAATTGTCAATAAAAGCCTTTGACACTTATTTAATACTTGTAAATTTACTTCAGTATACCATAGCAACACCTGACAAAAAGGTCTAAAAACACTGAAGAATTAAAGCTTGTGAAAAACAATACTTGTATCATTCTCAAAACTTTTGACCATGACTGTACATGCAGTGATTTTACCAGCTAAAAGAACAAAAGAACAAGTAATGTAATTTTTTTATATTAATATATATTAAAGCTTGCGTATTGCTTAGCTAAATTTTATCAAAAATCTCTAATGTGTTCTTCATGTTGCCTGTTCTGTTCTTATGAACACTATTTCTAAAAGCCAGCCCACACAATAGAGATATAACTAGGAATAAAAAGGTCTCACAGCAACAATTTGAAGGAGCCCTATCCCCTCTTTACCTCCATTCACAACATCTGTGAGATGGGATGAGCTGTGAGCGGCCGTGAACACCAGTGAGTAGGCTAACGGCATAAGGATGCTTTGCACAGCCGTGTTTATTAATCTCAGCAACTCTGCACTTATATGTTGTTTTCCTGCACAGAGCAGGTAGTGTATGTTCTAAATTCCTGACACATGAATACAAAATTGTTCTATGAATGCTATTGGCAATGCAGTTCTAGTGTGTCAGGAATTTAGCTTTGCTATGTGAGGGAAAACACAAATTTCTCTAGAGTAGTGTACATGGGCAAACAAAACGCCCATGTGTCTTTACCCTTAGGGACCTGAATTTCACCAAGCACTTGGTGCCTCGGGGCCTCTTAACAGCCATGTGAGCAGCTATGGCTATTGTTATGCCAATGTCTCAGGGACTGATAACGGTCCATATTTTTCAGGTGATCTCAGGTATAATAATTAGCAGAACATTTGGATTTTTAATAATGAATCAGTCACATACTAATACATCTGTGTGGAGAACATGCAATGTTAACTGACTTTAGGAACCAGAGCTTACAAAGAAAGCAGATATTGCTATAAAGTAAAGATAAGTGAAACACTGCAAAATTTTACACAAATTGATTTTCTTGGTGCAACAGGCCGTTTTGTAGAGATGCCGTTTTCTGTGACTAGAGCTGAAATGATGATGGTCAATTCATTCTGCTGTGTGGTGTATTTTATGTAGGACAGGAAACACTTTGGGACAAATTCTGCTGGCAGAATGTTTGAGATATTGTGGCCAAATAAATAATGAGGCAAATATTTTATGGAACAGTTTTTAAAATGTATTTGTCGCTACTTTATAGGGTGTTGTTTCTCTATTTTGAATCACCTGACACAATGTGGAAACCAGATCTCTGTGATTGGCTTTCCAGTGACCTAGGTAACAGAAATCCTGTGCACATCTATAAATATATTTTCTTCCTTTGTTAGGTGTCCTCTTGAACTAGATGGAATTTACATAAAAGACCAATGTGTCGGAAATAACTGTAAATGCAACTTAAACATTGACACAGGACTATATGAAGATGATTGTGTTTTTCTACCAAATAAAAATTCTTTATCCCGATACTCCATAATGTATCTGCAGGCCCTGCCTCTTGTAAGTATGATATAATTCACAAATTTTATTCTGCATAACTTTCTACATGTCTGGCTCAATTATGTAAATTTTATGGATGTTCCAAATACTTAAAAATACACATACTTTCCTGAAGATAATTATTTTGCTAATAGTCTTGGTCCTTATTAGGAAAGCAAGCAAAGTAATAAGCTAGTGGGGAAAACTGCTGTCCACTGTTTTTTTTTTCTTTTTATTCAATGACTGTGTCACCTGTAAATCCTGTACATACTTGTATAAAAATGCCATTTTAATTCATATCAATAAGGTTGTTTCTTAAAACATTTTACTGCAGTCTACCCAAGCTTTTGTGTGTTTGTTTTCCCATTTTGTTAGACAGATAATACAAATTCAAAAGGCATCCCTGAAATATCCCTTATCTCTACTTATATGACAGATAATATGAGAAAGCCCTTTGCAATAAAAGCCGAAAAGCTGAACATTGAAAAACAGAACATAAAATAAACATAGTGGGCCTGAGTTATTAAGGCACGTATTTGGCCTGCTATACTTACCAACATCTATGTTCTTCATCTCTAATGGATCCAATCTTGTAAGCTCTTAATCTAATAGGCTTGTGTTCATAATAAAACCCAATACATTCTAGGTCCTGAAGCTGTCCCCCAAAAAACGACAATCAAGGTCCTGAAGTTGTCCATAAAAATTAACCCTCCCAAAAAATATTCCATTGGTGAAGGGGAAAAAAATCTTCTTTTCTTGAACAACAAAGAACCCCAAACAATCCACTGGAACCAGCTTTGCAATAGAAGAAACCATTACAGAAGACAAAAACTTAGTGTCTGTATGCAGGAAAAACCGTCACATAATAAAATATGAAAGACGAAAGGTCTATTTATAAACCAGGGGCTTTCCCACTGACATTATGGGATGGTGATGTGAAGTACAACATAGTCTCTATTTTTGATAAATAAACCTCTAGAGTCTTAATATGTTAATTATTTGATCCTATCATGCTCTAGCTGTATTTACAGCTATATTTATAATATAATCGAAAAGTCAGAATTCTTTTGATTCATCCAAAATATGGAAACATTTATTTAGATTTTAGATTTAGAAAATTTAGATCTGTGCTTGATTAAGTGAGATAAAAAAAATAACAAATGTTACTATCTTGCACTCTGTGGAGTCAGCAATTTGGCAGGTTCCCCAATATATCTAACCTTCTAGACCAGGAGATCTTATTATCTGTTCAAATGGGCCTTGTTTGTTGTTGTCAAACCCTCTCCCGTCAAGAACTTTTCATTTTCATGAATGGAAAGCTCATAGGGGAGGTGCCTTGACAAAGCTTGTGTTGGTGTTATCAGGCCCGCTTAACAGGAGAGAGGACTTCCTGCTCAAGACCACTAGATGCATTGGGGGATCCAGTGAAATGCTGAATAAACACATCTAATATAAGTATTGTATGTATTTCACTTAAATCTACACAAAACATTTTTAGTTTTTTTTGGTATTAGTCTTTAAATACAAACTGATTTACATAGGGCAATTGAGTGGCTTTCTTTGTTCTTTGCTGTGTGCTGTATCTGAACATGAGAGCCACTTATTTGATAAAACATTGAATTAGCAACTACTAATTCATTAAATAATTTTAATGATATCTATAATTACAGTGTGAATTGGCTTTCAAATCATTTATTCTGTTTGTCATAACACATTGTCCTCTTACATGAAATTGTTCTGCAATTTCTCCAAAATCTATGGATGTCCTTTTTACTGTACTTATAGATAGGGGTTTATAATATAATAGGCAAATCTTCTGGTGTCTAAATAATGCAGCATGACATACATACATTTAAAAAATGTGTAATTATGTTTTATATAAAAATTTCATGACTAAAAACATGCCTCTGGCTTATACAGGTTTTTGTTTGCAATAATACTTCTAGATGAACTCCAGTGCAATAAACATTACTTTTAATGTTTCCAGGTATCTGAATTCTGTGATGATAGTAGCCACAATGTGGAAGCTCCAAATTTACAGAACAGAATGTGTAACTATCGCAGTGCATGGGACGTCATCATGAACTCTACTGACATAAGCTCCACTCCACCAACATCTAACACAAATATTCCTGTCCCCTCCTTCACACTTCTTCAGGGGTCTGACAGAGTGGTCTCACTTGTGCTTGATGTTTCAGGAAGTATGGGCGCTGTAAGTTTTTTCTGCCTGTTCATATGTAATAAGAAAATGTTATGTGGATAACTCATGAGCATGTGTTAGAGGTAAACTGAGTATAAGAAATATGCAGAATAAACAGAACAAGTGATGTACAATACCTCCATATTATAGATCAACATATAGTTTTAATCATAAACCTAAGATTTCAATGTTGTATTCAGTGTCGGATTTACTTTATTGGAGACTGTAGCTGTCTCAATCCCTTGGCACCCACTGGCTATTTACCCAGACTTACAGGCGAGGAGTGCAGCCAGAGTTAACTGGCAAAGGCTCCTGCACCATGTCAGACTTTATTAGACTACCTTACAGCCTATCAACCAACTCCAATACTTTTGATATAGGAACATATTTTCACACCCAGGAACATATATGAAAAAGAATGGTTACGCTTATTTACCACACATAACCAACAGAGCTATAGTACTTTTATGTAAGGATTAAATAAATCATGCTAGAACAGTTATAACATAACACACAAAGAATGCAATAAAATGCTGGTCCCCCTTATAGCCAACTCTGAGGTTTCTGCTTCCGATTCAATCCACGTCTTGGTCAGTCCAGCAGATGTCTTAAATCCTAACCCGTCCTGGCAACTAGCTTCCATGATTTCACTGATGAATCTCTCAGACTCTCTTCTGGTCTCCGGGAACAGGTTTTATTTTTGCTCTGATTTCCATGCTTGTGGCTTCTAGGTGCAGCTAACTCTGTTGACTACCATATTGGCAGCCATAGATGGACAGGGACTGACAGCTGCCCATCTCACTCTGTAGTTTTGCATACTAGTTCTGAAAAAAGCAGCCTGATGATTATCTTAGCTGTGGTAACCTTCAAGAATTAACTCCTTTCAGTGTTTTAGTGAGATCCAGGGCTTCATACTTAATATCACTTTCTATGAGCCAGCTGGCCCTTTAGTGTGCATTATCCTACTATCAGCAGTTGCAGGAGCCAGCGCTTAGTACATCTATGGAGCAAGCTGAGATTGGGTCAGACAGTATGTTTATCTCACACCCAAAAGTGAAAAGTGGTAAGCTGGTTAGAGAAAAACCAAAAAGTGAGATAGTGTCCTGAATGTGGACTAGTTATTTGTTGTTTACTTTAAGACAATGGTTCTTCTTAGAATGTAACTGTTTTATATTAGGGTTATGGCTTACTGACCATGTTTGTGTGTGTATGTTTATATATATATATATATACTGAGCAGCCACCACATTGACACCACCAGCCTAATATTGTGAAGGTCACCCTGGTACCACCAAAGAACTCTGACCCATCAAGGTATGCCCTCTGAGGGTGTCCTGTGGTATTTGGCACCAAACGTTACAACAATGTTTAGGTAGGTGATACATGTCAAAATAACATCCACATGAATGCCAGAATCCAAGGTTTCCCAGCAAAACTTTACCCAGAGCATCACACTGCCTCCACCAGTTTGCCTTCTTCCCATACTGCGTCCTGGTGCCATCTCTTCTCTAGGTAAACAGCGCACACACACCTGGCCATCCATATGATGTAAAAAAAAACGTTATTCATCAGACCAGGCAACCTTCTTCAATTGTTCAATGGTCCGATTCTGGCATTCACGTGCCCATTATCGGTGCTTTTGGCAGTGGACTGGGGTCAGCATTGGCACTATGACTAGTTTGTGGCTATGCAGCCCCATGCGCAGCTAGCTGTGATTCACTATGTGTTCTGAAACCTTTCTATCATAAACAGCATACCTTTTTTAGCAATTTGTACTATAGTAGCTCCTCTGTTGGATTGGACAAGCCAGGCTATCCTGCTATCCTTCACTTCCCTCACACATCAATGAGCCTTGGGCTCCCATAACCCTGTCGCCAGTTTACCGATTGTCCTACTACTTGGTACTAAGCAATGCATTCTGGGAGCACCCCATAAGACCTGCCGTTTTAGAGATGCTCTGATCCAGTAGTCCAGTTATCACAATTTGGCACTTGTCAATGTCACTCAGATCCTTACGCTTGCCCATTTTTCCTGCTTCCAACACAAAAACCTCAAGAATTGACTGTTCACTTGCTGCCTAATACGTCCCACCCCTAGACAAGCGCCATTGTAACAAGATAATAAATGTTATATACTTCACTTGTCTGTGGTTTTAATACGGCTGATTGGGGGGGGTGTGTGTGTGTGTGTGTGTGTGTGTGTGTGTGTGTGTGTGTGTGTGTACCATCACTCCAGCTCCAACCTAAATCCACTTTAGGACCATCCTTTGAATTCATCAAACTTTTCTGGTTTGGATTTTATCTGATGATTAACTTACTGTTACAGTAAGAAAGTTAGAGAGAATATTAAACTACTCCAACAAAAAACAGCAAAACATTTAATATGCAGTGTTTCAATTTTTATGCTTAGTGGTCTCTAATATTTTCCTTCATCCATCAATTACAGAGTGAACGGGATACACGACTTTGCCAGGCTGCAGAAGTATTTATTATTCAGATCATTGAAAAAGGATCCTATGTCGGAATTGTTGAGTTTCAGAGTGTTGCTACAATCATTTCACCATTAGTGCAAATAATCAGTGATGCACAACGTCAGCATCTAAAATCTCTCCTTAAAAAAAAAGCAGGTGGGGGAACAAACATATGTGATGGGATCAAGAAAGGAATTGAGGTAATTTAGTAATAAATATTTTTCCATCAATTAATGCACAGTACAGTATTACGGCTTCTTAATCTTTCTCGTTCACAACCTAAATTATTTCAGTGATTTAAGCTTCATAATCAGTAATAATGTTCATTATTTTAACTACAGTACTGTTGTCTTTAAATTGAGTATAGTATTGTTACACAAGTGATGCATGCAGAGTGGTGTGTATGCCAGTTTGTGTAGTATATCTTGTGGGAAATGGCTATGTACATGCCCAGAAAGTAGTTACACGCATATGCACCTCTGCAGCAACTTGCATGATTCTGACACTTATGCCTGTCTGCATCTGGAGAGGTGGTAGGGGGAGGAAAGGGGCATTCTAATGTAGGCTGAGTATACTTAATGCGTGTTTATGCAAGTGCGGCGCATGCAGACTTGCAGAAACACTCATATATACCATATAGGCGAATGTTTTGCACCTACACATTGCTGATAATGACTTGTCATAAACTAGATGCACATGCCGAAACTGAAGAATATCAAGATGTGTATGGTTCCGCATATGTGTGGAAATATGCTGTTTTTCCGTACACAGTAAGTACATTGCAATAGCAATGCAGCATGATTATAGGTGAACAGTCGAATATATGTCCTGATCGTGCTGTTCATCTAAACCTATGAAGCTATGTCTGTAGTGCACAATTAGTTTGCAAAGAGAGGATTATGGGGCTCACTGTATATAGACGCATATGACACAAGGGGGCAAATGTATTAAGGTCCGATTTCTGCAAATCACCAATACTCAGGGACTTTGCAGGCAAAATTTAAAACGTCAATGTGTTTAAAGACAAGTTTTGCCTTTAAACACATTGGCGTTTTAAATTTTGCCTGCAAAGTCGCCGAATATCAGCGATATGCAGAAATCATACCTTAATACATTTACCCCCAGGACTTACTTGTTGACACTTTTGATCAATGCCTTTGTACAATACAGTGGGGATATTTTTTCAATTAAACTGTTAAAAAGTTGTTATATGTGTATGTAACAAACAATCCTGTATTAGCAAAAGTTACTCCAATAGTTTTGGTTATACAATTTTAATTTAAAAGTGTCAGATTGAAGGGCGCTCTAATTAATGTAATGATAAAAAAACATAATTTTTCTGTGTATGCTGAAAAATATAAATGCATTCATTGGCTGAAGCAGTGATATCATGTGAAATTGGGCGTGTGTGTGGCCAGTGATAAAGATTAAGTTGGAGAATCAATTGTAAATGTGTGCTCATTTGTTACAAAAAAAAAAACATTTTTTGAACTTTACACTTTAAAATGCTAATTAAATAGAACATATAATATAATATGCTCTAGGCGGCTCTACTCTAACTTCTGTGGCACTGTCAAAGACACCCTGAGCAGGAGAGAGGATTTCCTGCTTGGGCAGTTAATGACAGACAGCCATTCATTAGATTTGAGGATATGGGTAGTACAAGCAAGTGAACCTTTGCTATTTTATTTACGTCACCTAACTCCACTCAATACTTGCTTGTGCTCATGGTTGTGTGGTTCAGTAATCTATATGAAAGGTGCACAGACATTTTTTTATAAACAGCTGTGTATCAAGAGATCTAAAGTAGTAGTTAATGGCAGGGGTATAACTAGTATAAACAAATGGAGGGTACGGGGTGGCATTACTGCTCTGCAGTCCACTGCTCTACTTCTCTGAGCATGAGTGGGGGCTAGTGCGTATGCAGTGGAGCACCATTTGTGCTGGCTCTGTGCATGTTCAGAAGAACAAAGTAGAAGCCTCTGGAGCAGCTAAACACTCACCACTGGATGCCAAAGCAGGGCATTTGCCATGTTAGTAGTTATATTCCCATTTAATGGTCTATTATTGATTATAAAAAAAACAAATTGCATTAAATTGCAAAAACAAATTAGAGTTGGCTTAATAACTTACTTTCTGTTCAAATATTGTTTCATATATTTTGAAACCCTCACGATAAAGCACATGCACTTAGTCAAAATAAAAGTATCAAAATAGCATGTTATCACTCGTAATACCTTTTAAATAAGAATATTTGTGATGTCTTTGAAGTGACTGAAAGCAACCCCTACAGCCACATTCTAATGCTACAACCATTGCCTTGTCAAATGATGCATAGGCTACATTGCATATCTTTGTCTATGCCTTCACTGCTCAGTGTTCCATCTTAAACTAAGGATCTCTATTTTTTTTCGAAACTTGTCTCAAAGGTGAAGTTGCAAAATTACTAAAGGAGGATAATAAAATAGACCTGAACTCTGCCCATTCACTGTGTTTTATTATCTTTGCTCTGACCAAGTCAGGATATGTCAGAGCTAATTTTAAATTAACCACTTCTTCACCTGTGAATGAATATTAGCTTGATATTGTACTTTTCCAGTTTGGATACACTTTTAACCATTTGTACATTTCATATAGTTGAGTATTTTTCTTACTGATGGAATTGTGGTATTAATTAATATATCACAGTGAAAGACTGGATGGTCTCCTAAGCAATTGAAATATTTGTGTCAAAAACAACATTTTGTCTTCCATTTTTAGTTTTACTGTATGCTTGCCAAAAATATTTTTTTCCCTGTTGTCCCTGACTGACTATGTGTTGAGGTTTTTATGGCCAATACAGACATTCAGTAAGAACACCCTTTACATGCTACCAGTTTTGTGGTAAACGACCACCAAATGAATTCTGTGACTACAGTATATTATTTATCTTGACATCAATATGTTGCATAGTCCATAGTAAACTTGTATGTACAGATTTCTGCCTAAAGGTATCATAAGATCAATAGATGTAATTAGCAACAGACTAAGAGAAAAATAGAGACAGATATAACCAGTTATTAAAAGAACTTTGCCATTTGCATTATCAAACGGTAGCACCTAGACTCAAAAATACACAAATCAATATGCATCAAACTTGGAAAAACCCCACCTCTATAATAACTGTGCCCTCCTCCCCAGTGTAGAACATTGGTGGGGGTCCAATACCTGATATCAACCAGTGGACCTTGGTTATTGACAGGTGAAGAAGCAAATATCTTTCTGCACAAAAAAAAGTCAACCATCCTAGATACAGAACATTGAATGCAGTATCTGGTTGAACCGTGATCATTAACTATGGCTCCTGTCCAATCATGTGCTACATTCTCTACCAAACATCTCAGCCATATGAGTTTGAGTCTCTTGCCCAGTGCAGGCTCCAGTGCTGAAAACGCTGTTCCTCCAACTGATGCAGTTTAGTAAGCTTCTGTGTAATTCAAATGTCGCCTCTACCCCTGCATTATACTTTCTGGAGACTTTACACTGGCTTAAGTATCTTGTATCTCTAATAACCACCATAGCCATATTAACTGCATAACAATGTTACCTGAATGGGCATTAGCACTATCATTGTATGCCCTACATGACGCTCACATCATTTTTAGAATCATGTCTTCAATAAAGTAGTTACAAATAACAATGAGCCATTTCTTTAAAACATCAAATAAGAACATCCTTTTTTCTGTAGCATGCCAAAATAACCACCTCTCGCTAATTTACTCAATTTGAGCCAAATTCATTTAACCCTTTATTTGCACAGTGTTTTTAATGAAAATAAAGATCCTCATTTGGCCACTATGGGCAGCACAGTGGCTTAGTGGTTGGTACTACTTCTGTCTCCCAGCACTGGGGTCATGAGTCATGAGTTTGATTCCAGAATATGGCCTTATCTGTGTGGTGTTTGTATATTCTCCCAGGGTTTCCTCCCACACTCCAAAAATATATTAGTAGGTAAATTGTCTGCTATCAAATAGACCCTTGTCTCTCTGTCAATGTATGTTAGGGAATTTAGACTGTAAGATACAATGGGGCGGGGACTGATGTGAGTGCATTCTTTGCACAGTGCTGCGTAATTAGTGGCACTATATATAACTAGCTGATGATGAATCAACACACTGTGAGAAACATTTTTAGATTGTCTGGTCTGCCCTTTGACTTTCACATGGAAAAAATGTACCTAAAACACAAGGCATAGTATTGATAAGTTCATCTTCACATAAGTATAATTCCCATACCACAAAAAATACGCTGGGTGTTATTTTTTATTTTTATTTTAATAACTTTAGTGAAAAAAACACCATAACAAAAATATTTTAAGGAAGTCTCCTTCTGATATTCATTAAAAACTCAAGTTTTAACATACAAAGCAGGGAGCAATGTCATATCCCCTGTTTGATCTCCACGTACTCTATATAATATCTACACCTAGGGCCGGATTAAGGGAATGGAGGCCCCTGGGCTAAGGGGGCCTCCATTCCCCCGTGAGGCCCCTCTGTGAGCTGCCCGCCGAGAGCACCCCCCAAGCGCTTACCTCTCTTCTCTTCTTTCCTGTCACTGTAGTCCTCCTTCCGCTGCACTCTGTAAGCTCCTTACTGAGGAGATCTTTTGAGAGTGAGACTCAAAGTCTCACTCTCACAAGATCTTCTCAGTAAGGATATTACTGAGCACCGGGGAAGGAGGAATACAGTGACAGGCTCAGCAGCATTGATCGGGCCAGGAGCGCCCTTCGCCCCCAGACCGATCAATAATGCTGCTGAGAACTTTCAAGGGCCCCCTGGATGCACGAGGTCCCTGTGTTAATTTGGCCCTGTCCGCACCACACATGATACTCTGCTTCTCTCTCCCTTGCTCATAATCACTTCCCACAATTAGTGCAGAACAGCTGGGTCTCCAGTTTGGCTATACATGCAGATGTGGAAAATGTCAGACTGACTGGATCGCAAGGGGGTTGAATATCACAGCTGACAAATGACAAAGTACATTATGCATTTTTATTGTTTTTTTGTGTGGGCAATTTGGGCAATTTTTTAAATTATACATAGGCATCAGTTTGTGCTTGGCTTAGCAAGAATTCATCAATACAAGTGCAAATCACATATGGTACACCCTGTGAAGCCCTACATGAAATTACTATAACAAAAGGAAGTGATCCTATTTTACAGTACTTTTATTATTCACATTAAAGGGATTGTCCACTTTTGGTCCAACCCATCTTAAATTAACCTTCTCTATATCTATATGAAAGAGGGGAGATGTTTCCAGTTTGGGATGCCAAGGCTGATCATTGATCCACGATAGAGAACCCAAGTGTGACCTATGAAAGGACTTAATCTGCCAGCACTGAGAGCCGCAGCAGGAGGAAGCTTTCGGTTTTAGAAAATGTGGGTCCCTGAGGGGGAACCTTCTTGGATATACATAGGGAAAATTTTAACTTGAGAAGAGGTTGTAGGTAATTATGTTTGCACCATATAGAATGAAAACAAAGGCTGAAGAATGTTTCAGTATTCTGAAAACTGAAATAAAGCTGTAACATTGAGTTTTAAGAAAAAAATAATAACAGGGGCAAAAACTCTACACATCTAAAATCAAAAAAAAAGTATATACCAAGGTATATGTCAGTACTTTTAGGGGTATAGTTACTAAACTGCGGGTTTGAAAAAGTGGAGATGTTGCCTATAGAAACCAATCAGATCCTAGCTATCATTTATTTAGTACATTCTACAATTTGACAGCTAGAATCGGATTGGTTGCTATAGGCAAGATCTCCACTTTTTCAAACCCGCAGTTTAGTAATTGTAGCCCATAGTCTTTTTGGAAAAGGACACATTCAAAGACATGATTTTACATGGTGTGTTAAAATGAGTTGTGTCTACCATTTACATCTTTTAGGTAAATAAGGGGACCAAAGATAAATCATCATATGGTACTGAGATAGTACTGTTATCAGATGGAGAAGATAGCAGGTTCCCTACAGCTTGCTATTCTGACATAATAAACAGTGGAGCAATCATTCATGTAATAGCTCTTGGAGCACAGGCAGCAGCAGCCCTTGAAAAGATTACAGAGGAAACAGGTAAGTTTTACATCAGTGTATATCACAATTTCTAGGTTCTGCTTGTTAAGTACCAATGTTTTGCATACACTGTGTTATGTGCGTATTGTCGCTAACCAATAACGATTGTCGAACCTCGATTTGTGTTTCCAATGCACAAAGATTTATTCGCAAATAGTAGAATTATATGCTCAAGCGAAGTGATAATAAATACAGCCGTTACTTATCGCAGGCGCTCTGGATCCAGTGTGCAGTCATTCAATCCTGAAGTCTGGGGACAAGATGTCTGAACACTAGATGTGAAGCTGCTGCTTATATACACACAGAAATACAGTAATACAATGAAGATGGTATAGCTTGCATCTATTGGTCCAGGTCCAAGGGGTTGTCAATCATTGGCTAGTTCATCCTAAGGAATCCAAAGGAGGGGGTCATCTCTCCAGGGGGTATGCTCGGCTCTTCCCGCCAAGATTCCTTAGTCTTAAGTAGTTCATAATTCCCTATCATTCATAACTTGTGTATGCACTCTGCGATTCCTTCGCAGAGTGAACCAAACAGTAGGAAATGTTAAGAGGTTTATTATGATACCACTCATGATATGATTCCTTCAACCTGTTCCGTATATTTCACTAATATGCATGTAACTTTAATATAACATATAAATACAACTATATTTCGACATAACTGACTATGTGTTGCAACTACCATTAATGTGTACTATTTTATAAGTATGCGTGTTTGTGCGAATGTATGGTAAAAGACCAATTACTGTTGCTGCCACGTGTAGTGGATGCGTATGCCCTTTCACGCCGTAGCGTGCCCTTGTACGTCATAGCGTACCGTACGCATCTTTTCAGACAAAGACAACCAAGTTTGCTCGACTTTAATTGAAATGACTTTATCCAATTTGCTGACTTCGACAACTGGTTATAAGAATACAAATGAGTATGTTTAGTGTTAATTTTACCAGTTAGATTTCATCTGTTATTAGAGCTGTAAAGATTATGAGATCTATCTAGTGTTCATTGAGCAATTGAAATTACTGTAATGCTATCTAATTTATGTGCTCAAAGAGCATAGAGCAATATAAAATATTAACAATGAGCAAGGAATGTTTTTTTCTGCCATCCTTCTTTGTTTTATCCTTTATAATTCTATATCCATTAACATATTACCCGCCTGACAGCATTATGCTAAATGTGAAGTTTGGTGGAGGAGGAATAATGGTATGGGGCTGTTTTTCATGGTTTGGTCTCAGACCTTTATCTCCACTGAAGGGCAAGCTTAATACTTCAGCATACCAAGTTATTTTGGACAATGCTATGCTTCCAACTTTGTGGCAACAGTTTGGGGAAGGCCTTTTTCTATTCCAACATGACTGTGCCCCAGTTCACAAAGCAAGGACTACAAAGGCATGGTTTGATGAGTTTGGTGTGGAAGAACTTGATAGAACTGCACAGAGTTCTGACCTCATCCCCATCGAACACCTTTGGGATGAACTGGAATTAAGATTGCGTGCCCGGCCTTCTCATACAACATCAGTGCCTGACCTCAAAAATTCTCTACAGAATGAATGGGCACAAATTCCCACAGAACCACTCCAACATCTTGTAGAAAGCCTTCCAAGAAAAGTGGAAGCTGTTATCGCTGCAAAAGGGGGACCAACTCTATATTAAAGTATATGTATGTGACTACAATGTCATTACAGCCCCTGTTGGAGTAAAGGTCAAGTGTCCGAATACTTTTGCCCATATCGTGTATGTGTAACAAGACCAGGTTTGACTAGACAAATGGCTGACCAGACATGACATAATGATAAAGAATATAATATTTGGGTAGCAATACCTATTATCTTTGTTGCTCCTTCAATTTGTCTTCACCACTAAATCATGAAAATCAAGATCCCCATGTGTTTATCTACTAGCCCAAAAAACATATGTCATTATAGTGTTAATACAATATTAGACATTGTTAATTGTACCTACATGTTATTAATTGAGCAAACACCATGTTTGGGATTAGTTCTCTATGGCATGTAAATTCCCAGAGGATGATCATGCTGCATTTGAGATGATTTTGCACCTTTTGCAATATGGCCAATAATACTACAGTCAACTTTGCAGTGCCCCTGAATATTCTTCTTCCCCTTGGCAACAGTACGCAACTGTTAAGTCTAAAACTGTACTGTGGTCATGAAGACTGAAAACATTTTTTCTCTATTATGTATATACATTTACATAACTTTTTAAAGATGAAGAGTGTGTGCAGTCACCTTTGCCTGAAATGCAGACTATGGTCCACTGAAGCTTTAGCAGTTTCCACAATGGTTATAAACCCTATAGTCAGTGATCATATCACTTTTATTCCCAGAGGAGACAATTTATAGTAAAATGTAAAACTTACCTTCATAGCTGCTACATATCTGGTACTTGTAGTAAAGTCAATGTAGTATATAGAGCATAACCAAACAAACTCCTGACAGCCAATTAGTGTTACGGTTAGCAACTACAAGGATAAACTTTTAGAACAATAGGTATCGAGGTCTTCACCTATAGCAGCCGTCTTTCCCTTAGTGCTGAATATGCTCACAGGTACTCGGATGCCCCCAGGTCTTAAGCTCGGCCTTGTAGAAGTTTATCAATGGCGGTCGTAGCGCAGGTGGAACAGGGAGGCGTTAGCCAAGATAATGGAGCAGGTGGTCAGAGGCAGGCCATGATCAGGGGGTCCGGAGCAAGGAGAGTAGACAGGGTCTGGCCAAAGGGTCAGGGTCACAAGCGAAATAGACAAAGTCCAAGTTCAGGCAAGGGTCATAACAGGAGGTCAATCAAAAATCAGGAGACAAAGGAGCAGGTCAGCAACCACACAGGTAGAAAACGCTATAACTGGCAGGGAGGCTAAGCACTCCCTGCCTTAAATACACGCATGGATGGCAGCCTAGGGGTGAATCCTGAAACCAGCCGCCACCTAAATAATTTATTGAACAAGCCCCTAAGTGCTAATGAAGGATATGCCTCACCTGCACACGCGCCCGGCACTGTTAAACGCCGGGACACGGCGCTACAACTACCTGGCATCTCGACCGTTGCCTAGGAGATGGTCGGGATGACTTCAGCAGAAGTGATGTCCCGTTCGTTATGATGACGGCCAGGAGGTGGCTGGTGAGTCACAGCGGTACCAACTCATAACAATATTGAAAATCTATAATGAACTCACAATTTCACAATATTAAAAAAGGTCAATTTTATTAATTGAAAAATTATGAAGAGTCTTTAAAAAAAATAAAATATTTTCTTTCAGGTGGTTTGAAATTTTTCGCTACAGATAGTTTTGATGCAAATGGTTTGATTGATGCCTTCAGCTCAATCCCATCTGGCAATGGGGACGACAGTCAACAGTCTATTCAGGTTTAGTATTATATCTCTTCCCTCTGATATACATGGTTATTCAAGCTGTATAAGATCGTATTATTTACAGTCATGCTATTAATATATTCTACAGTTATATCCTAAATGGTGTAGCTTTTAACACTTCTAGCAAAAAGACAAACAGTAGGCAATTTATGCTAGGTAATGACAGCGACAATGGAAGGCAACAAGATGTACCAGGCACCACTTCCCCTCAAAATGCCTACCCGTCTCCATGTCTCCTCCCCAAACAGAGGAGGGGATGTCAGTCCTACTGCACAATAACATCAAGTTAATTTAGGTAAGCTGCGGAATTAGTGGCGCTATATAAATAAATGGTGCTGATGATGATACCCCTTTTCTCCTATTGTCTGTCAGTCATGATGGGGAGGCATCTCTCAGGGGAGGCTGGTGCTCAGCTCATTGACACTGCAGGAAAAAAATAAGTGACTAATACAGAGTTGGATATTCACCAGTTTGTGAAGCATATCTTGAGTGAAATAGTTCTGTGCAAAGTGGACGCACACATTTGTTCCTATGCAGGCTTGCGTGATTCCGGCACACATGCCCACCTACACCTTGATATGTTGGACACGGGACGAAAGGGGCTTGCAAACACAAGCTAAGTACACTAAATGCATGTTCATGCAAATGAGGCTCATGCAGACCTGCAGAAACACACATATACGCTTGTAGATGCAGAGGCGGACACATCTCAATATACGCAAAGGCTGTCCATATGGGCGAAAATATGCTATATACTTGCTCATGAGAATTGAAACGGATTGAATAAAAAATATCATTTTACTTATGATTAGAGCCAGTTGGTTGTTACCAGAGTATATCAATTCCACATCCTTTGAGTATATGTGTAGCCAAATTAACAGTGGAGTTAGGTCAAAACATGGTCTGAACCCTGAGCAGCTAAACGTTAACAAATTAATTTGTCTCTTATCAACAGTCCAGTAGAAACAGTGGAGGTTAAAACATAGGGAGCAGGAAGGTTAATTAACACTGTGGGATAAGGAAGGAAATACTGTACAGATATGGATAAGAAAGTATGTGTAGTGAGATATGACAAAAATCAAATATTTCTATATACTTTAACCTCCGATTTCTCATTAAATCAATTAGCTATTGCATCATAAAGCAAATAATTCAGTACATCTCTGTAATAAAAATACCTGTCTTCTGTGGCATCATACATTATCAAAGAAAATACACTGTACATCAATGTATTTTGAATGCTATAAAAGATGAGTTTTAAAACTTCCATGAATTTGCTCATAATTACGTTTGAATCTTTAATACAGCTGGAGAGCACCGGATTAACACTTGCAAGAGCACAGTGTTTGAATGACACAGTTTTCATTGATAAAACAGTAGGCAATGAAACATTCTTCCTAGTCACTTTTCAAACTGCAGTACCAGCTATAAACTTGCAAGCTCCAAATGGAAGACTGTACACTGAAAAAGATTTCACTGTGGATGTGACCACCAAATCCTCTAGACTACAAATTCCAGGAACTGCTGAGGTAATGTTATGTTTTTGTTGTTTTGTTAAAGAGGATCTTTTACCTTTGGCCATATTTTCTATTAGTAACTACAGGTTATATCATATTGATGGAAAACATGTGTTTTCCAATTAAAGAAATCTTGTTGTAGCTTGTGACATGTTCTGCTATTCTGCAAATTGACCCACAAAATGTGCAGCAAAGTGCAGTCCATTTGTAATGTGAAAACAAATGTACCAGATTGCAAAAATACTCTACTTGACATTTAATTAATAAACTGCATATTGCTGATACTCTCTTTCCATTGCACAATCACTTTTGCACATGACTGAACCAAAGGAGTGGATGGCCAAATGGCCTTGAATCTACAAAACTAAGGAACACCTCCCTTACTGAATGGCCGGTGCTACATCTGGCGTCAGAGTGACTACACCCCCTCTAGACTGACAATGACGTGCCCACACAAAGCAGGTAGAGGGTCACCCCACACATAAGGACCAAGAGCCATCTTTTTAACGAAGGGGGCAGTGACCTGCAGCCAATCAATCATAGTGTTGTATGTATCAATCACTAATTGCAGTGCTTTCCTGCCAACTGTCTGCTCTGTATCAGGGGGAGAAAAGGCTTGTAACACAAAAAGACAGAAAACAATCAAACTACAATGTGCGATCTCAAGGGTTGGGATAGAGGGATATTGTGCAGACGAACAAGGCAGAACAGCAGCCAAAGAGAGCTTTTATAGAAAAACCACGACACTCCCCACTGGATCCCATTGGCTTAATTGGGCCTTACAGTAAAACTTAACCCTTGATAGGTTTTTGCTTATGTGAGCACAACCTTCATGTGTTTCAGTGTTTTCGGCTTTTGGGCTTCATAGAATAAAAATATTTATTTTCATTGTTTTGACATAATGGCCCAGTTTCAGTATGTCCCATAACCACCCTATTACACTATTAGAAAAATTAGGACCTAAAACCAGTGTTTTTAGACTTTACTATACGTCAAAATTAATATCATAATATAGATTAGAGATGCTCACTGACCCCCCTGTTTTGGTTTTGGCTTTGGATCTGGATTACCGTCGTGTTTTGGTTTTGGTTTCGGTTTTGCCAAACTGCCCTTGCGTGTTTTGGTTTTGGGTTTGGTTTTGTTTGATTTTGTTTTGCAATTTCGTTTAAAAATCAATGTTTTGGGGCATAAAATAACCTAACTTAGTGCTCCATCTGTTTCTTGGATAAGTAAGGCAATTTTAAAGATAATAAATTAGGAAGAAAACAGTTTAATCCCTGGTAGGCTGTCCTTAATTCTGCACACAAACCTGATTGTCTTCCTCTCCATCTTAGCCTATTGGCAATGCAGCCATCGTCTTTGGGTGTATATTACACCCTACACTTATAGTTAAATATATAAAGAAATGGACAAAGGCAGTTTGGTTTCTGTCTCTCTAGGCCCCCCTCCACTTATAGAAAATACAAAAAAATTCAGCCGTGATAGACTGTGCAATATAAATTGAAATGGACAAAGGCAATTTGGTTTCAGTCTCTATAGCCCCCCCCCTCTCCAATTGTAGCTAAATAGAAAAAAAAAGCAGCCTACATAGACTGAACAATATAAAACATAAATGGACCAAGGTAGTTTGGTGGCTGTCTATGACCCCCCCCCCCCCCCACCCCCCGTCCACTTGTAGTTCAATAGAAAAGAAGCAGCCTGCATAGACTGTAGAATTAGAATATAAAAAGAAATGGACAAAGGCAGTTTGGTATCTGTCTGCATCAGATCCCCTCTACACTAGGAGTAAAATAGAAAAGCCGTTATATAATCTAGAATATAAATAGAAATTGAGAATGGCAATTTGGTATCTGTCTGCATCATAATCATCAACATCATAATTAGCGCCCTCATCGCCTACACAAATCTCCCCCTCATCCTCTTCTAATTCCAAAGTGGCATCCTCAATTTGTGTATCACCGGCTACACTCGGGCTGTTCAGGCACATATCAGCAGAACTGCTGAAAGGGCCCTTCTTTATGGATACACTAACAGAATGCTCACGATTAGACATACCACTGGTGGATGGACTCTCCACAGGGATTGGTGTCATTTCTGATTCAGAGCATACATTATCCTCTAATGCCTTGCTGTTTTCTTGCAGCTCGC
Organism: Mixophyes fleayi; assembly: GCF_038048845.1. Taxonomy (NCBI): domain Eukaryota; kingdom Metazoa; phylum Chordata; class Amphibia; order Anura; family Limnodynastidae; genus Mixophyes; species Mixophyes fleayi. The sequence goes on from NC_134409.1 coordinate 42,636,112, forward strand.
CTTTCACGCGTAACAGCAGTTCTGCACCACTTTTAGACTCTAAATTACTTGGTCTTGCTTGCCATCGAGTGACCTTACAAGAAGAAGGCTCAGTAATATTTTTAGATCTGGCAGTAATAGAGAAAGGCGAAGGCCTCATTCTTTCTTTTCCACTGTGTGTGTAGAATGACATGTTGGCAGTTAACTTTGCCTCAGTTACACTTCTCTTTCGCTTCAACATGGTACATTTTTTTTTGGTGTGTGTTTTTTTCCATGATTTAAAAAGACTATGTACTTTTACATCGGCTTTACCAGATGACATACTGGGAACACTACCATCAGGACTCGTGCCAGCACCTGCTTGCTGATTCTGCTCATATGTGGACTGCTTTGAATCCATTTTAATGAGCCCAAAGCACTTGTAGTGCAAAAAAATTGTAGAAATACTGCTGACTAATATGACTTTTGACAGCAAGAAAAAATAGTGTTTGACACTGGGGAGTATGGGACACCCCAAATCACTTGTAGTGCAAAATATTGTCTTAGATAGATACAGCTGACAAATATGACTTTTTTTGACAGCCAGAAAAATTTGTGTAAAACACTGGGGAATATTGGACACCCCAAATCACTTGTAGTGCAAAAGATTGTCTTATATAGATACTGCTGACAAATATGACTTTTTTTGACAGCCAGAAAAATTAGTGTAAAACACTGGGGAATATTGGACACCCCTAATCACTTGCAGTGCAAAATATTGTCTTATATAGATACTGCTGACAATTATGACTTATTTTGACAGCCAGAAAAATTAGTGTTAAACACTGGGGAATATGGGAGACCCCAAAGCACTTTTAGTGCAAAAAAATTGAAAAATAAGCCTCCTCTATCCTCCTGTCTTGCGGCTCTAACAATTGCAAATAGAATTTCATTTAATAATAGAATTGATTCCAAATGAAAGAATAATAGAAAGAATAAGGTGTACAATTATTGCTCTGTCCCTGCGCTAATACAGCCTCTGACCTAACCCTGCTCTCTCCCTCTGTCAAATGGCGATGGATTGCTGTGGAGGCTGGTATTTATGCTTTTCAAATCTCTCGAGAACAGAGCTCAGAAATACAAATACGTCACATTTTGCCTCGATTTCGATTCCGAATGGGCGGGATACATATTTATCTCCTTACAGTGTAATAATGTTTAAAGAAAATGGAACTAAATATTATTCTCATTGAACATTTGAATTGAAAATTTGACAGGTTACTAATTTTTATAGCCACAACAGGAAACGTTTATAAAACTGTTTCACAGATAAATGTGAAGGGAAGATGATGTTGTCCATGACAACCAATAAGATATCTGCTTTCATTTCTAATCAATGTTATAAAAACAACAAATAGAATCTGGATGCTATGGACAACATCTCTTTTTCTACCTTCCAATCTTTAAAAATGTATATTTACTGAATGTAGTGGCTAGCATTTCTAGATCCTGGAATGTTGAGGCCCTATTTAGATAAAATAAATGTACATGACATTGAGAAAGGCCCAACTTGTTCCAGCATTAAATCAATAGCACCTACTTTTAATAAACTGGCCTCCCTCCCTGCAACCAGTTCTGACATTAAACTAATAGCATTCACATTTAATAAATATAGAGATTAAATTGATATTGTTCCCATTTAATGCCATTATAAAGTAACAATCCCAACAATAATAATACAAAGGTGAGTCCACAGCTTCTCTCGCAAGGATCTGCACCCACCAAAATGGACCTACAACAGCAAATTAAATAGAAAAATAAGAGTAAGAGAGTACATATAATGTAGTAAGTTTAGCCAACAAGCTCTAATAATGATAATAGTTATGTGTGCTTAAACAAAAAAAGTAGGCTTATCTGGAGTATAAAATCTTGTTTTTGTTCACCGTTCATATATGTCACTTATTGAAGTCTCAGGGTTAAATTTACTGAACTGCGGGTTTGAAAAAGTGGAGATGTTTCCTATAGCAACCAATCAAGTCTAGCTGTCACTTTGTAAAATGTACTAAATAAATGATAACTTGAATCGGATTGGTTGCTATAGGCAACACCTCCACTTTTTCAAACCAGCAGTTTAGTAAAAATACTCCTCAGTCTTTTCTGCTATTGGTTGTGCAAAACACCCACATACCAACCAGATACCCAAAAAACAAGGCCAAGAGGCCATTAATGTGAAGTAAATTATTTTAATTGGTTAAGAACATAAGTAAAAACCCATGCATTGTATAAAATGATCAATAGCTTATTTAATATCCCATAGATAAAGGAAGTTGAAGACATCACTGCCACATCCATGTCTGAAAAAGGTTTAGTACAACACTATCCTCTCATTAGGGATCTCCCCAATTTCTTATAGGAACTGAAGCGTAGGAGAATACATTGTGGGAGGTCATAGATGAAACCCATTAGATGGCCTCCCATGACATATTCTGATGTGATTCAGATGCAAAAAGAGCATGATGTTGGGAGAGGGAACTGCGGGGTGAAGAGGAGGAAGAATGAACTGTAGAATAGAGGAGGGGGAGACAGAAAACCTCACGGCCTCCCCCGTATATAGTGTCTATCTATTATGTATAGATATTTACAGCATAAGAAATTATTTATATATAACATACAGAGTATGTATGTGTGTGGTGTGTGTAATAGGAAAACACTGTTCTCACAACAAGAGAGAAATTTAAAACAGAGGTGTATATAGCACTCATATATCACCTTATGAGTAGTTTTTATTGCAGTGTATAGATCAGTTATAGGCAAACTGATACACTTCAGGGGCCCTCTAACCTTCAAAAGAGCAGAACATTATTCTTAATCTTAATAATACATTAAAACAGTACTTTTAATCAAAGACAGAGGGCTATATTTACTAAAGGGCGGTGTGGTCAAGCAGCCGTTTTTTCGCTATTTTTCCGAAGGTTTATATATTACAAAATGCTTTCATATTTTGCACATTGGCCTTTCAAACTTAAGAAGCAGATCTAATGACCATTAAATAAATAACTAATAAATAAATAAAACATTATTGCACAGATTTTCTTTATTCATTTTTAGGCTAAAATTAGCCACACGTCAGGGACCCAGATCATCTTAATCCACCATTGGTAACAACAATTCAGTCTAGCTTGCTGACTCTCCATCAAGACACTGTCCTAAAGATGTGGGGTAGTTGCAGATGTGTGTAACATACTATTTTTCAACATTTAAAAATAATTTCCACAGACATTTTGTTTGTGGGAAGGTGCACATAAGCATGTTAAGCAAAGCATTCACTGCAATATTTACCATTGCTTGTTCATGGAACAGTTGTAATCTCATAGTTATTATTATAAATGTTCTTTCTTAATAAATATTAACTTACAATGCCCAGAAATAATGTGAACTGCATTTAATAAGAGAAATTGTATTGGACAGATGATGGTCATTTTTGAAGAAAAGGGTCCAGGCACGAAAATGGGGACTCATATTTAAAACCTGGAACCGTCACTAAACACTATGGACAGGTGGCAACTATGCTGTGGAGACGTAATACGTTACTTTTTAACAGGGTTGTTGTGAAATGTCATGCTACATTGAACAATGTAATTTAACTTCATGAATCATATCTGAAAATTTTAATATTGCTGTTTACTGATCATTCAACATTTTGTTTTATTTGTACTTCTAGATAGGACCCTGGCATTACAGTCTGTGTAATGTGATTACTTCAATGCAAGCCATAGGAATTACTGTGACCTCCAAGGCTGTAGATCAGAATGTCCCCCCTATTACTGTAACTGCCCATATGAATAAAGACATAAATAACTACCCCAATCCAATGGTTGTCTATGCCTTAGTGAGTAAAGGTCTGCTACCTGTGATAAGAGCAAACGTAACAGCCATCATTGAACCAGTGAGTGGAACACCAGAGACATTAGAACTTTTGGACAATGGAGCAGGTAATGCCTTAATATGTTTCAACGGGAAAAGTACTATATTGACCATGTTATACAGCTATATATTATTATTGATATATGATAATAAACTACAATACAATTAAATGTAAAATACAATAAAGTGCACAAAAGCAATGCACATGACAGGTCTGTAAGACTAATATGCCACCAAAATGTAAGCTGACAACATCCACTGTGATATAACCACTGACATTGGGCAACTGGCCTTATATTGCAGTAAGTGCAATCCAAAAATGACCATAATATGCGGTAATGATCCTATTGAAAAAAAGTGAACAAGATCTTTAGGGAGGAGCAAGATAAGTCGGTGTGCGGTCATGTTCCAGGCTCACTAATAGTCTTCAGTGGAATTATAAATGATCCGGCTGCCTAGCCCTAATGCAACCAGATCACTGACGATTTGGCTATCTGCGTATGTGGCCAAAGAGTACAATAGCCCTAGTGGTCAGGATACAAAGTAGGACATTTCTGGTGACTAATATAGAAAGCAAATCCAATTCTGTTGGCAATTGTACAATGCATTGTCCATTTTGTGGTTAGTGTACAAAGCAGACAATAGTACAAAATGTAAACCTCCAGTCTGGTGGCAAGTCTAAACTTACCAAACACTGCTGGTGTAGGCTTTGACTCTGCTATTTGCACTTTTTATATGGACTCATCTGGGTGCCATCACTAACATCGAATAGACAGCTCAAACTGTTTTGCTGTGTTAAAAATGAGTGACTTTTACATACACATCTCTACTTTGGTGCCCGATATATATAGAAGACTTCATTTCTGGTGACTAGTGCATAAAAGACTTCCAATCAGGCATAAAGGTGCCCTCTATGTCTCCCCTTCATGGTGGCACTGAATAATTACTTTAGTAATAACAAACACTATATATATACTTAAAAGATATATAAGATATCTCCTGCCCTCACCGACAGTTGATGAAAGTGTTTGGTACATGAATATTTTTAATATGCCCATTGCTTGTTTACTCAAAATGTCATGCTGGTAAATAGATGTTTTCTTGATGCACATTTTCTTTCAGGAAAAGCTATGCATTAATTTTTTTTTTTTTTTAAACATATTTTATTAAGGAGATTTTTCAGTTTTCAAAACAGTGTAAAGGTTAAGTTACATTGATCAAACAACAAGTACCTTACAGATGAAAAGAACAATGTGAACTTTGTCAATCAAAGTAAAAACATAGAAAGGGAAAGAAAAGAGAGAAAGCAGGGAACAGGGGGAGGGGAAGGAAAGAGGGAGAGGAAAGGAGGCAATGTTAGTGTGGTAAGAGGGAGAAGGGAAAGGGGCACCTGACTTGGCATCTAGATGTATTACGTGTATCTACCATATGTTGCACATCTTCTAACTCTATATTTAATAGTTTCCATTCTAATCAGGCCTTGGTTGTTCTGAACCATAGGAGGCGAGCCAAGGATCCCAAATCGCACGAAATTTATTGGGACGGTCATTGAGGATGCTTGTAATGTGTTCACAGCTATATGTCTGCCATGTTCTATTGATGATTTCAGGCAGCGATGGGGATTCTGGATGTTTCCAATTTGCTGCTATTGCGCATTTAGCCGCATTAAGTATATGGCCCATGAGCGCCATAGTATATTTGTTAACATCCGGTATAGGCCTATGCAATAGTGAATATGAGGGGCAGGGGGGGAGTTTTACTGCGGTGACTCTATTAATTAAATTGTGAATTTTCCGCCAGAATTCCACAAGTCTCGGACAGGACCACCAAACATGTTGGAATGAGCCTTCCTGTCCACATAGTCTCCAGCATTGACCAGAGGAGTCAGGATATATGGCTTTCAAGCGGGTTGGGACCAAATACCATCTATATAAGAGCTTATACGAGTTCTGCTTGGTACGGACACAGATAGAGCTTTTAGCGACTCGTGACCTGATCTTAGCCCATTCCTCTATCTCTAGCTCGACGCCAAGGTCTTCTTCCCATTTCAGCTCGTAACGATCTTTGGCAGGTTGACGAAATGCCACCATGATACTGTAAAAAGTAGATATTAGACCAGTAGGAAGGGATTTACGTCTGCAAAAAGTTTCTAAAGGTGTACGTTGGTATATAAGCTTAAGCGTTGGGAGCGATTGATATAAGTGTCTCAACTGAAGGTATTGATAGAAACGGTCATGGGGAATGCCATATCGTCGTTGTAAGTCCGCAAATTTAGGGAATATCTGCGTGGGCGCTATGTCAGTAATAAATCTTAGACCTTGTCGGGACCAGTGGTGAAAAGAGGAGTGTTGTTGCCCTGGTGGAAAAGCTGGATTGTTCCACAGTGGGAACATAGCTTCTGGGTTTTTTATTAGCTGAAACGTGCGGGTACTGTAGTCCCACATCTGGAGGGAGAAACGGGTGGTGGATAAGAGTAACGGGAGTGGTGGTCTATGTTTGATTGATATCCAAAGCAGTGTATAGGGCGAGAGTAATTGCAAAAAAGTAGCCTCAATGTCTACCCAGAGCCTAGTGGAAGATGGAGAGTGAAATAAGACTAGCTGGGTTAGGTGTGCAGCATTATAGTATTTAGAGATGTTTGGGAGGCCCACCCCCCCTTCTGAATTTTGTCGGAAGAGCGTGCAGGCTCTTACTCTGGGTCGTTTGCCTGCCCAAACAAATCTAGTAATTTGCTTCTGGAGGGTCTGTAGCGCCAGAGAGGGTACTCGAACAGGTAGGGTTTGAAACAAATAAAGAATTCGTGGCAAGAGATTCATTTTTACCACCGCCATGCGGCCGAGCCAAGAGATATATAGCTTATCCCATTTTTCAAGATCACGCTTGAGTGAGTCTAAAAGCCTAGGGAAGTTAGCTGCGTATATCTGATTATAATGGGTCGTTAAGTAAATTCCCAGGTATTTAAGTTTATCTTGTTGCCATCGGAAGTTTGTTTGGTTCTTCAGGGTATCTAATAGGCGGGGAGGTAGGTTAAGAGGGAGAATTTCTGATTTGTCCATGTTGATCTTGAAGTTAGACACTGCGCCATACTCATCAAGTTCTTTTTGAAGGGATGGGATGGAGGCAAGGGGGTTGGTAACTGTAAGAAGAATATCATCTGCGTACATAGATATCTTATAATTAGTCGTCCCCATTTGAATTCCAGAAATTGTCGGGTTCCTGCGTATACGCGATGCCAGTGGTTCCATCGTGAGAGCGAACAGCAAGGGGGAGAGTGGGCAGCCCTGTCGAGTACCATTTGTAATGTGAAACGGAGACGATGCGGCGCCATTGGCTATAACCGTAGCTGAGGGATTGTGATAGAGAGACGCTAGGCCACATAGGAAACGGCCCCTGAACCCCATTGTGCCCAAGGTGGCTCTCATGAAGGGCCATGAGACCCTGTCGAACGCCTTTTCTGCATCAAGAGACACCACCAGAGCAGGGACCCGGGCCCGGTTTGCTATTTCAATTAGATCAATAGCCCGTCTAGTATTGTCGGCTCCTTGCCGACTAGGGATAAAACCCACCTGATCTGGGTGGACCAAGGCGGGAATCACTCTGGCTAGTCTGTTTGCTAGTAGTTTGGCGAATAGCTTTAGGTCCACATTTAATAGCGAAATTGGTCGATAGCTTGCACAGTGACTAGGGTCGCGTCCCTCTTTAGCTATAACAATAACGTCTGCTCTGGTGGTGTCCCTTTCAAAGTGCCCACCATTCAAAATTGTTTCAAAAAGCGAGAGAAGCATAGGTGCCAGATCAGAGCCAAATTTTTTATAATAGATTGCCGTGAGACCATCTGGGCCTGGAGCTGCCGAGTTTCTTAGGGTCTTAATGGTTGCTTTGATCTCTTTTATCGTGATGTCAGCGTTTAGAATTAAGAGCTCTGCCGCAGTGAGGCGGGGGAGGGAGCAGGTCTGAAGAAAGTCTCGTATCTGGGTATGAAGAATATCTGGGGAGTCTGTTGTCAAGGGGAGATTATATAGTAAAGTGTAATAGGTGCTGAATCTATCAGCTATAGATTGTGGGTCGTATAGTGATTGCTGTGCTTGATCCTTAATGGATATTATGCGATTACGGGTCCGCTTGCTCTGAAGCCTACGAGCGAGCAATGTATCAGCTTTATCCCCTTTTTCATAGTGTCGCTGTTGGAGCCATTTAAGGGTCTTAGCCGCCTTTGAGGCTAGTAGTTTACCTAGTTGTCCTCGCAGAGACAGAAGTTTTAAATAAGTTTTACGTTTGGGATATGTTTGGTGCTGTCTGGTTAGGGTTTGGATTTGGGCTTCTAAGTCAGTGACTGCTTTTTGATGTAGCTTTTTCTCGTGAGATGCTAAACTGATCAGGCGTCCTCTGATGGTCGCTTTATGAGCTTCCCATCTTACAGTAGAAGTGGTATCTTCTGGGGCATTGTCTGTTTGAAAGTCAAGAATAGCTTGTCGTATCGTATTAACATTGTCTTTTCTCAGAAATAGATGGTCATTTAGCCTCCATCGATAACATGGTGCAAAGGGTGGCAAAACGTCAAGTCGCACTAACACAGCTGAGTGGTCAGACCAGGGAACTGATGTAGTAGTAGCCGATTTCAGGGAACGAGTCGTAAGAGCATCTACCAGTACCATATCCAATCTAGAGTAAGTTCCATGTGGTACTGAATAATGTGTATACGTTCTGTCATTAGAGTATAGCACTCGCCATGTATCATAAAGATTAGCTTGAGTGATCAAGGATTGTAGTTTAAGGCTTTCACGTGCTATTTGACTACCTCGTAATGTTGGAGGTGAACGGTCTAATCGAACGTTTAAGATGGCATTAAAGTCCCCCCCTATTATTATCCTTCCAGTCCCAGTTTGTGAAAGTCTGGAGAAAAATTGAGAAAAAAAGGTGTTTTGTGATGTGTTGGGAGCATATAGTGTAGCTATAGTAATTGGTGTGCAGAGGAGAGAACCTGTTAGAATAACATATCGTCCTTGGGGGTCTGTATAGGATGTATTGATTGTTAAAGGAAGAGTATGGTGAAGTAGGATAGCTGTACCCTTGACTTTTTGGGAAGATGTGGAATAATAAACCTGGGGGTAGAGTTTGCATTGTAGATTTGGGTGTATATGTTGGAAATGCGTCTCTTGCAACATTACAATCTGAGGAGAATGACGTTTCAAGTACTGGAACAAAATAGTGCGCTTTTGTGGCGTATTAAGACCATTAGCATTTATAGTTAGAACCGAGAGTGTCATGGTTGATACCAGTAGAATTTATGCCAAGATAATTTTGGGTAGTATAAAAGGAGCAGCTCGATATCAGGCCGAGGTGCCAAGGATAGGGAGGGGAGAAAATGGGTTAGTAGGGGAATGAAAGTAGAGTGAGGGGAGAGAAGACAGCTTGACTGGCAAGTCATGTCTTCAAAAAGTCGAGACCAGTACATCCTGTGTACTTGGGGAGTGTGGGGGGTGGTTGTGTAGCCGTGGGTACACTTGCTCGGGGAGAAGGGGGAATCCTAGTCGTTGCAAATATGCGAGGAGAAATATACATGTATGTAGCTTATAAACATTTAAAAGGAAGAGATAAATACAAAAGTATTACTATGTAGAACATTATCAGTTTAGCTAACTCTATATAGTCATTTTGGCTAACAGTAACCGTAACATTAACAGAAAATAAGAACAGTGTTAACATTGGACAACAATTGAGAGACATCAGTCAGAAAACATACAAAAAATAATAACAATATTGTATCGTGAATGCAATGTAAGTCTACTTGCTTGTTGACGATAACTCAGGAACCAATATGAGTAGAATTTCCTTCATTCATGTCTCTGAAACATTATTAGAGTTGCCGCTAATCTTTTCCAGGTATCACGAACCGGTTTTCTGAACTCTCTGTCGGCAAAAGTTAGAAACTTATGTCCAAGTCTTTCATGTTTGTGTCCATGAAGCCGTGGGAGCCCCTGGTCTCACAATCTCCGCTGTGTTTGATATCAATGTTGGAGGTATCGCTATTCCCAGAGTCCGCAGCAGGGTGATTCCTTGGTCTGGCGTCTTAACCTTATGAGATTGACCTTCGTGGCCGACCAGTAGGTGGAACGGAAACCCCCATCGATATCGAATTTTGTGATCTCTTAATAGCTTAGTGATTGGGGCGAGATCTCGTCGTTTCTGCAGCGTAGAGGGAGCAAGATCCTGGTAAACTTGAAGGTCAGATCCATCAAACTGAAGTGAGGATGTCGCCCGGGTGGCCATAACAAATTGTTCTTTGTATTTATAGTAATGGAACCGGACAATGACGTCTCTAGGCGGTTGGTTAGGTGGAGGTTTCGGCCGTAGTGCTCTGTGGGCTCGGTCTGTCTGTACGTCCGATGCAGAGGTATCTGGTAGATAATGAAGGAAAAGTTTCTCAAGATATTTGGGTAGTAGATCTCCATCTATTGTCTCTGGAATATTTCGAATGCGGAGATTGTTCCTCCTATTCCTGTTTTCATTATCTTCCAGCTGATCTTTGAACGATTCCATGTCCGCACGAATGTCAGATAACTCTGTAGACACAAATTCTTGGAAGTGGCAGACCTCATCAACTTTTTGTTCTAGATCTGCCGTTCTTGAGCCAATAGCCGCTATTTCTTGGCGAAGCTCAGCCATTCCCTTTTTGAATTCTTCTTGGATAATCGTTCGTACCTCCGTTTGCATAGTGGATTTGATGACGTTTCTCAGTTCGTCAGAAATAGACGTATTAGAAGATGAGTTGGTATCTTCTTGATCTGACTCAAGTTGGTGGGATGGGGAAGACGCAGATGTTTGAGAGGCATTTTTCTTCTTAGTTTGAGTAAAGAAGGAAGTTGTTTCTGATGGTGCATTTTTTTTCTGGTTTCTGTGAGACATAGAGCCGTCTTTTTCTGGGAGCCACTGATTTTTTATTTTTTAGCTATGCATTAATTTATAGATGGTTTCCTATTGAAATGAATGTGATTTTAACTAGATGGTGTCACACAAACAGATTGGTTGCTCTGGCAGTTAAAAACCTTCATGCAGCATTTAGGGCCTGTGGGAAAACAGTTGACGCAATCAAGTGCTTCATAGAAGTTTGCCATTTCTCCAGCAAATGTCACATGAGTCAAAAAATAGCTCCTCAAAATCTACTTATGTAGAATTTTTCAAGCAAAATCACATGAAAATATTATCATTATTATTATTAATTTTTTTATTTATAGGGCGCCACTAGGTATCCGTAGCGCTGTACAGGGACAGACAGAAACACGATACAGGGTGAGACAGAACGGTACAGTTAACAAAAAGCACAGTAACTCAGAAGCTCAATGTACAGCTAGATGAGAGGTGAGAGCACCCAGCAGGGTAGAGAGAGGGGTAGAAGAGCAGGAGGACCTCACGGAAGAGCCAAGTAGCTGAAGAGCAGAGTTAAGGTGGTGGAGAACAGAAGGAGAGGAGGCCCTGCTCGAAGAGCGTACAATCTAAGGGGAGGGTAGGACGGACAGAGACGCAATGGTAGGAGGAGGGAATGAGGAGAACGGAGGCTGAGACGGAGAGGGGGGAGAGGAGAATGAAAAGGAGGGAGGTAAGAGGGGTACAGGAGGGAGGGCAGGAGTGGGAGGGGGGTAGGGTGAGACTGGGAGGAGGTCGATATTAATGAGCTTTATTTCTTTTATTCCCTTCCTGAGGGAAAGCAACTTTTTTGAAACTCTCCTCAGAGTAAGTAAGAATGTTGTTCTGCTCCAAGACATGAAAGAGCTCAGATATGAGCTGGAGAAGCAAGACTGTACTTGGGAATTTTCTGCTTAGTGAGCAGGGGAATCAGGTAATTTACATAGAGCCTGCTGAAATGCTAAAAAATCTCTGTTTTGACAAATGAGCTGCATACAACTGCTACAGAACATCGCTTTTGCTTATAACACCATTTCATTTATCTGTTATAGCTCTCTTACCCATATTTATTATGTGCCCTGTATCTTTGCAATGAGGATCACTCCAACAAGCTCCAAAAAGATGCAAAAACTGAGATCTTATCTTATTGTCTATCTCAAAACAGTAATAGATATGTGTTCACTTATACCCATCCATAGCGTAAAAATATGGCTTGACAGTGTTAGTTGAGTTAACCGCCACGTAATCAGAAGTCAGGTATCCTTGAGAATAGATAGATTTATTTCAAAGACAGCACAGCTGAGCATATATACAGGTAGATTATTCACAGCACAGTTCTCAGATGGTTCCAAACATATTCTCCTATTTCAAGAGTTAATTTCTGAGCTTTTATACTATCCTAATAAAATCTGTCTATCTTAAAAATTCCTTGATTCCTTGTAAAGATGGCTTTTTTCCAGCTTTTCAAGCAAGTCTTGCTGTAGGTCCTTACTACCTTTTACCCAAAATGTTGTGAACAAATTTGATTTACAGAAATGCATATTTTCGATTTTTACATATCTTTCTGGCCACAACCTTTTCTCCTTCTCTCCCTACCTCCCTCTCCTGCACACAAAACCCTTGGCAATATAAGCTCACTTGCTACCTTCAGAGATGCTCCCATTCAGCTGAGTGTCACTGGAGAAAGTCCTGCTCCAGTGCAGACTTTATCCATTTCAAATGTATCCTTTCATCCTATTATGCTGCCCTCTCTCAAACAGTCCTTCTTCAAAACCCTTATCTTCTCAGAGTCCAAAACCCCTCATTGCCTCATTTCCACCATCAGCTCTCTTCTCTTTGAGGCACTATCCTTTCCTGGTTTCCCTGCTAGCTCTCTCATCATTCCTTCAGTGTCTCTTCCTCTGGTGCCTGCTCCCCTGCTGTCCTTCCATTGGGTGGTGTTCCCCAAGGCTTTATTCTTGGTCTATTATCTCTCTTTACACCTCTACCTTTGGTCAACTCATATGCTCCTTTGACTTCCAATATCACCTCTATGCCGATGACGCTGTAATCTACCTTTGCACCCTTAAACTCTCTCCCTCCCTCCTCTCCATTGTGTCCAACTGGCTCTCTGCCATCTCCACATGGATGGCTGAACATTACCTTAAGCTCCACATATAAAAAACTGAGATAAGCAGTAACGCGGTCAATTGAATTCCCCCCTTGGAAATGCAAAACTATTTGTACATGTATTTTGTATATACACCACTAATAATATTCTTTTGGTTCTTCCAAGGTGCTGATATTGTTAAGGATGATGGAATCTACTCAAAATACTTCACATCTATGACAGTTAATGGAAGATACAGCTTAAAAGTGCGTGTTAAAAACAGTAACCAAAAAAGCCGTTTGGCACTTCCCCGGAATCGTGCTCTTTATATCCCAGGATATGTGGATAATGGTAGGATTCAAATTTTCATAAATTAATTTGAATTTCCCCAAACTATGATTTTTTTTAAATCACATTTTACCACTTTCATATATTAACTAATTTTATTTTGACATATTTTATGTCTAATAATCATATTTAATAATGGTGAAAATATTCATTTATTTTATTTAAAATATTTATAAGGTTGCACCCTGCAAAAACATACAATAGAGGGAGATTAATAAGGTTATATAAAAGCAATCCTCATGCAAGATATCGCTTTTATTGGCGACATGTATTTTAAGATGCTAAAACTGGACTTTGTCAGTTATTTGTCAGCTAAAACTGGACTTTGTAATTAGCATTTTTGCAAAAATGTAAACTAAATGTCTCAGTGATGGGATTAATTTTATGGCAATTAAATAATGAACACTGAAAATGTAATTGTAAAAACATTAAGTTAATGTAACTGTTATTCATTATACATATATTTATATGTTTTGACTGTGTATATAAGTGCTGAGAATATTTAGAAAACTTATGTTATCTCTAGCACTGTTGTTGCTGAGTTGAGCTAGCATCTAAGAACAAATATGAACTTGTTTGCACATTGTTTTTCTGAAGTCTTATGAAATGAGCCAAAATATCTTGCTTCTAATATATATATATATATATATATATATATATATATATATATATATATATATATACATATATATACCTGCCCTGTAGCTGGTGCAAGTGATACGCCAAATGAACACCTATCTTTAAGATGCCCAAAGCTTGAACATTGCTGCATGCGCTCGAGCTTGGCATGCTCTTACTGTACATTAACTACGTGCATATGCCCAGTTCTCTCCCCGTTCAACCCATGAAATTGTAGGCTCTCATAAGAGTCCTTTGTGCTCAACGATAAATTGGATGGGACTGCGTTTACTGCTGTATAGTATGGTTCTGGGGATGCGCAGAGTGATTTTACGCAAACTACAGCACGTATCGGCATTTATGTTCCTTAATGAATCAGGACCATTATGTTCTGTACATATTTCTGCTATAGAGTGGATATATAGTATTACAAGTGTAAAAATTTTTTCTTACATTTAAAACATAATTAAAATCGCCATGTGGTGGTACATGTTATGCCGAATAGTAATATAGATAATCAAAACTACTAACACATACTAAAACAAAAAAATTACCTTTTTCCTTTAGGTGCAGTCATTATGAATCCTCCAAGACCTGTAATCAGTGAGGAAGAGCTTAACGTGGATCTATTTAGTAGGACAAGTTCAGGTGGTTCTTTTGTGGTATCTGCTGTACCTCCAGGAATCAAACCAGACATCTATAAACCAGAAAAAATAACTGACTTGGAGGCAAAGATAGAAGAGGATAGAATTCAGTTATCATGGACAGCAACTGGTGATGATCTGGACCAGGGAAAGGGTGAGAAATAATCAAAAGTGAATTTGAGTCCAAATGCGGAAGTCTCTATAGTCTCTATAGAAAAGAGGGACATTTCAGAGGTGTGTTACATAGTGAATTTGAAATCCATATTTGATGATGACTACAGATGGGACATGGTCACACTATACATTTTTGCCTTGTTGTATTAAAGTTCATAGGAAAAATAACACCATAAACTTGCTGACTACACTTATACAACAAACTCTTTTTATTCTGTGATTTAACATACAATTACTTCTATAACTACCTAGCTTCTATAGTTTTATAAAAAGTCCTTGTAATTAACTAGTGTATAATTAAAACTGGATGAACAATTTATTTGTATATTAGCAATGTATTATTACTGCCCTGACATCTGTGGATGAACAAAGTACAGTATTTGGTGAATAGCCAAAGGTTATGCTGCTGTATCAAGTAGTTAATTATTTGGTTACTTGGATCCGATTGAAATGGTGTGACAGTGACTAACTGCTGTTTGCTTTGCAGCTCGCCACAAATCTAACACGCATCATGACTAAATAGAATGCACATTTTTCGACAGACATCCTTATCAGGATCTAAATTTGCATAAGCACGTCCAACCTTATTTTTAACATTACCTTATCTGACATCTTCTTGTATATATTTACAGTTGGATTTTTTTCAGTCACCTGGTTTCTGATGAGCACACTCATCAGAAACCAGTGCCTGTCTTAATGTCAAGCAAAATAATCTACTGAAGTTGAATTCAAATGTTATCTCATGTATTCATGTATCCATCAGAAGAGAGGAGCCTGCAATGTAGTAGTGCTTATATATTTCTGTATAAAAGGTATAACTATTACACAAAAATTTTAACCACTACTACACAGCATGGTTTTCTCTTTTGTTTGACTGTACTGGTCACATGAATGTAAGAAATTACATTTCCAGTCAACATCATAAGATCTACACTTATTAGTTGGAACCATGTTTAGAGAAGTATAAAATGTTGAATTTCTATGCTTTTTCAAGGCCATTGACCAAAAGTTTCTCATCTTGAAAATCCAGAACTTCTCTCTCATGCACATTGACCCTGACAGCAAACCCAATGGGTTTATTTAATGCCAATTAGAAGATTTAGGAATTAAATGGATTGGGATATTGTCAAAGAGGGTATTGTTATAATTAGATGTAAGCAAAAAAAAAAAAAATATGGTTCAGACAAAACTGGTCAGACACACTTTTCCTACAAGTGCCTGTAGTCACAGAGTTTGAGCCTCCTTTAGAATTGAATGTAAGTCTATTTCTAGGGCATAAAAATATGATTTCCGTATGCCCATGCATACCAAAAAAGTTATATTTGAGTGTATTTTTAGCTTATGGGGCCTGATTCATTAAGGAATGTAAGGCAAAAAAAGGAGTACATTTTCTCCAGGACAAACCATGTTACAATGCAAGGGGTGCAAATTAGTTTATTATTTTGCACATAGGTTAAATACTGGCTGTTTTTTCATGTAGCACACAAATAATAGCTTTACTTTGACACTGAAATTTAGAGTTGATCGAGGACATGCCCAACCCCAACTATCAATCTGTCCACACATTTTAAATGGACCTCCCCATGGTTTTGCCAAGGTGCAAAGTTACCCCTTTTTTGCTTTACTTTCCTTAATGAATCAGGCCCATAGCCCCTTATGCCTGAAAAGAATGCCTTGGAACAGGGGTGGACAAGTACAGTAAGGGCATGTATACGTAAGCTAATTACACTGGGACACATCTCAAGATACACTTATTAGAAAGAATATCTTTGGTGAGCAGTGGAAGCCTGGTATAAAGATACATGCTAATGATGTTTGCATATTAACCCCTCCAGCTGACAGTAAAACATTCAGTTATATTGCAGTTATAATATGTCAAGTTATAG
The DNA here is from genome assembly GCF_038048845.1 of Mixophyes fleayi. NCBI lineage: Eukaryota > Metazoa > Chordata > Amphibia > Anura > Limnodynastidae > Mixophyes > Mixophyes fleayi. The sequence continues at coordinate 42,652,656 of NC_134409.1, forward strand.
CTAAGTCAATTAATTTCTTATATGTCACTATTATTTGGACTTTGTAGTAAAGGAGATTTCCATTGGATTTGCAAAGTGATAAATGAAGAATGTGGGCATATTTGTATTGAATACTCATTTATATGTAAAATTCAACTATCACATATTTATTAATACTATTCTACATTGTATATGATACTTCATTACATTATATTGTGCATGAATCGGGAAATGTGACTTCAGCATTTATAGCTTATATTACCAAGCCACTTCCCCTATGCTATAGTGAGGCATAACTACACACATTCGTATACCTGACATAGTGTTGTGTTTTGAGTTGGATATATCTTGAGATGCATGTGACACAAAATACACATGTGAGACCTCAATTTTTAAGTGTGTTTTCAGGATGCAAAAGGCATCAAACTCTAAATCAGGTCCTTTATGTGCAAATTTTTCAATCAAGCCATATCTAAAAATCATGCTTGACACCTGCAGCTCAATTTGAATGTAAATTTAAAACTTTAAAAATGAGTAAGATATATGCAATGAAAGTTACTTTAATGAGTGTGAATGATCTGTGTAATCTGAAACCATAATCAATGTAATTTTCTGTTTCTAGCAACAAGCTATGACTTAAGAATGAGCATCAACCCCAAACAACTCAGAGACAACTTTGATGGATCAACTCTAGTAAACGTCTCCAGTCTCATCCCACAGCAAGCTGGATCCGGAGAAACATTTACATTTGTACCAGAAAGTATTGTTATTGAAAATGGCACTATCCTGTATTTTGCTATAGTTGCTATTGATAAAGTGAATCAGAAATCAGATGTCTCTAATATAGCCCAGGCAGCTCTTGTCCTTCCTCCACCTCCAGCTCCCACAATTTGGCCCACCACAGTTCCCCCTTCAAGTAACGATTCAGAGAATGTGAACATAGCAGAGATTACACTGATTGTGTGTTCATCAGTCATTATTATATGTATTATTATAAGTATAACAATCTGTATTGTGAGCTGTCAGAAGAAGAAAAAGAAGGCAAAGACGAAAGTGTGAAAAAAAAATGGACATTACGTCTACAACTGTGCTTAGATAATGTAAATATAAATCTGGAGTTCCCCACGTAACACATATAAAACAAAACAGATGCAAAATATATATATTCCAAATAGAATTCTGCAGTAATGATCCACTCTAGATCATTTAATAGAAGATATATATATATATATATATATATATATATATATATATATATATATATGTATAACTATATAATCAATGGATTGACTTAAGCTACAACTTCTCTGACTGTATCCAAAGCTACAAATAATTCATAATTAAATAAAGGTTGTGATGTCACTAATTCAGATTTCTTCTATTCTATTTTGTTGCCTCCGTCAGTCACAAATTTAGTTTATTTTGTATAAATGCTAATAAGCTTGACACAGTTAGTGGTGAGATTCCATGTTGTGTTTGCAGCCCAGAGCTCAAGTTAATTTGCCACAATTTGGATGCATATTAAACAGACAGAAAGAGCAGCCTAAGATATTAGGATGACCATTTAATAAAGGAAACATGTGGGCAACGCCAAGCTTTGCTTAATATAATAGTACAAGAAAATGACATTTGGAAGCAACTGAAACCATATGGCAGAGCAGTTGCAAATAGAATGGTAGTTTAATAAAATAAACAGACAAAACCCAACATGTCTTAATTATAATAGCACAAGAAAAGGGCAGGAAATGTCACTTTGTGGCTAAAGTGTTTGGTTTGTTTGGGCCCCCATGAAAAAAGAGATAAAGGATTATAGTTTAGGCTGAGAGTGGGCATCTTCCTCAATTTACTCATCATCCTTATCAGTGTCAGCACTGATGTCCACAACATTACGACCTAATACAACAGCGTCAGACTCTGAAATGTCAGATGTCAGTAGAACTCTGTCTACGAGTAGACACCCTTACATTAGGTTCTTCTTTAACCTCAGTGCTCTTCTTCTGATTCTTGGATGTGCATGGTTTGTAGGTAAAAGACCTGTGCTTAAAGCTACCAAGTGGTACTTGAGAAGTTATAGAAGATGTATGACCTTGGTGGGCACAGTGTTATATACTGGATATTCTAGGATATGCTAGCAAAAAATTGTGATTGCATGAGCCTTTTTTTACCACTTGTTGTGTAAGGTATGTTGGATATTATTTTACAGAAATTGAGGTAAGGAAAGGAGGGACTTCTTGCGCTACTTTGCAAACCAGCCACTGCCACACTAAATTGTTTACTTACAAGGAAAGGGAGATAAAATAGCAGTTTGAACATTTCAGTGTTACGAAAAATAGCTCCACCTATAAAAATGGAGGTTGCTGACCACTTTTATAAAAAGAAACATAAACACAACTTGGGAAACCCAAAAATTGTGTTAATTGTACTGGTACGGTATAATAAGTTAAGTGATAGTGGTATTCCTTGAAGAAAAAAAAAAGAAATGAAGCAAAAAATTCAATAAAAATAAAACTATTTAACAGCCAGCAATGTTAACATTAAACTCTGCAAATTTCAACATATACTAATGGTTTAGGGAGAATGCACCAAGAAATTGCAATAGTAGTAAATCAAGCGTAGCAAACATGTAAAATCTTAAGGACCTGAGAATACTCCAAACATCTAAAGTAGACAAATAAGGTGTTATATGTTTATATTGAATGTATGTTTTATTATTGCTATGGTATAAACTATTAAAATGTACCTTCTTATATAGACATCAATGCATTCACACATTTACAAATAAGGGATGTGATAGAAAGTCCCATAAATGTCCCATAGACACATCAATGGTGTTCACAGGTTATTGAATATTTAATAAGGGTTAATATACACTTACTGGCCACTTTGTTAGCTACGTCTGCACACCAGTTTGTTAAGAATATATCTAATCAGCAACTCAATGCATAAAAGCATACAGACTTGCTCAAGAGGGTAAGGTGTTGTTCAGACCAAATACTAAAATGGGGATGAAATGTGATCTTTGGCTATGGAATAATTTTTGTTGCCAGGTGGGGTGAATTGAGTATCTCAGAAACTGCTGATCTCCTGGAATTTTCATGCACAATAGTCTCTAGAGTTTACAGAGAATAGTGGGCAAAACAAAAAGCATCCATTAAGCAGCAGTTCTCTTACGGATTTTTGAAGAATTAATCCAAAAACGAAGTCTCTTCAGAATATGTTCTTTATTTATGTATGCGCAATACAGACCATTCAATTCAAAAGGAATAATGGTAATTTCATATTACTTCTGCAAGCATTTTATGCCTTAAAACCCACAAACTAATACGTAGATAGAGCATCATATAAAACTTTGAACCAATAATATCACTCCACATATCGGGAACTATCAATATCTTCCCCTCGCCCCCCAGATATAGGCATTAATCCAAATTAATCTTGCCACATCTTATCAGGCGCTAACTTACTGTACCTTACTGTATCATAACTTCTGTATTCCCATAATATGGAGGGCACATTTCTTTTAGAAATAATTTTTAGACATGTTTCTCCACATACCTTAAGCAATATGTCTATAGAAGTAAAACAGCTTAATTTGTCAATATATTTTTATGCACGTAGCTTCTTAACTCTTAAGGATCCTAACTTTATTTTATAACCATATCCATATCATTCCTCTCTCTGTTGCTACTGGCAACACACTATACAATTTACACAAATCATATGATCCACTCTCTGACACTAAGGGAGGTTATTGGAGACAAACAACAAAGGAAAAGGTAAATGGAAGCGTGACAGGTTAATCACCAATACTTATAGTATCGGATAATAGGTAGCCCTATCTGATATCATAGGTGTATATAATTTTGGCTATATTATTTATATGGATATCCAATTCTTACTATCTCATTTTACATGGTTTGACGAACATCAATACTATCATATAATGAATCATGTTCTCCTCTTATAGTCTCAATTCCTTAAATATTCTCCTACTTAACCATCATCACTCTCCTTATTCCTGAACAGCATACAGGAAAACACTGAAAACAAACATACACTACCGCAATAACCAACAACAAACCTATTTCCACATACTGTAAGATTCCACTCATCATTGCAGAAAATCCTTTGCCAAACCAACCAAAAGGACTACATCCTTCTTGTCCAAACTCTTTCAGACTACTCTGTAATTCCTGAACCTTGATCAAATGGTCATGTACCTCATTGTCTCTAACATTGTCTGCTACATTCTTGTCCTACCAATTCTCAATGCTTCTGAAGCCAAAGCCATTCTATTCTGATTTGAGACACTTCCATAGTTTGATTTATGGCTACAACTATCTCACCTACCATGTCATCCATAATTATACATTGTAGGGCATTTAGTTACAAATTTTGATCGAGAACACTTAGTATACCCTACTTCCTGACCTGGTATCGGGATATCTGCTACTATTTCTTCTGTGTATCTGTCCTTTATTCTATGGCCTATTACTTCTGTATCTCTTATTGTTATACAAAATTGAGGAATTGCTTCTATCAATGTGGGATCTGTTTTTTCTCTACAGTCCTTGTACTCTTGATCCCTTTCTGCTCCAAAAACTGCACAATTCCAATCCATATTATCTATGTCCTGTTGCATAATAAAATGAGTTACTAAAGATATACCTGATGTAGCGCTTACTGGCAAATGTGTACATACCCAACAATCACTTTCATTTAATCTCGATGCTATCTTGCTATGCATTTCCAACACTGAATTTGACATTTCTACCTCTTTAATTTTCCTATGGATTTCTCTTTCTTTATCCCATGACCATTGTTTTCCTTACACCCTTTGACACATCTTTCCTCCTGAACTGGTAAGCAGTATTTACAAACACACATCTCAATTGGGGACAGATTATAGAAATTTCCTTTTCCCTCTCTATACCTTCCCATCAATGAATACTTTGGAACTTCTTCTCTTTCCTCGACATTTAAATTATTTGCCTGTCTGTTACGGAATACTATAACAGTGACATAAATAGCGACAAACAATATTATAGCCCAAACACATATGATATATACACATTTTCTTCTCTGGGTTCTCTCTCCCAGTTATGTTGTTATCTGGATGTATAGGATAGGGGGAATGATATATCAATTCTTGTCTTCGCAAAGCTCGTCCTTAGGTTGTTCCAACCAATTTATCAGAGTCTCTGCAATTGGTGAGTGCTACGATTTTATTATGATTGTAGTAAAATATATCAATATCACTCACTTGTAGATAGGATTACTTGCTGGCTGCTCCTTCGTCGTGCAAGATGCACAGGTCTTTCAACAGATATTCTGTAGCTGCAGTATCTTTAGGAGAATTTACCTTCTTACAATGAGAGGTGTCAATTCATGCAGATTTCTCCTTCACCTTTATTGCTGTGGGCGTGGTCATTAGAATCAAATAAGGTCTTTCCATCGGTCAGTCAACGAACCAGGTCTCAGGAAGCTTCTGATCATTACTTCCTCACCAGGTCGAAGGTCATGACAAGCCTTATGCGTTGGTTCGGCTGTGTGCCTGTCACAGATGCTTGAATCTTTTTATCTCTTTACTTAGTGAAATCAAATAATTCACAGCTAGGTCATTTGTAGCACTTAGTTCATGTGCGGGAGAAACAACAACATTGGGCAATCTTCCAAATAAGATCTCATATGGGGAAATGTTCAAATGTCCTCTGGGTGTTACTCTAATGTAATGTAGCACTATGGGCCATAATAACCTAGTTTCCTTGCATATCTTTGAAAGTTTATTTTTAATCGTCCCATTGTACCTTTCTACTTCTCCACTGCTCTGGGTGTGGTACGGGGTGTGAAGTTGCTGATTAATTCCCATTAGTTCACACATTATCTGAAACACCTTTCCTGTGAAATGAGAACCTTGGTCTGAGGATATGACGTAAGGTATACTATATCTACATACAAATTCCTGTACTTAGCTTTTTTTTTTTTTAATTGATGCCGTATTTCTGGTAACTGCATAGCCTTCAACCCAACCGCTAAATTGTTCTACACATATTAACACATATTGCAACACCCTAACTTTTGGAAGTTGAATAAAGTCTATCTGTAAACTTTGAAAAGAACGATCAGTTTGTGGAAGATGTGAAGGTAACGTTCTTTCTGGTCTTCCTGCATTGCTTTTTAAACATATAATGCAAGATGCACAGTACTTGGCCGCTACTGGTGTAAATCCAGGCGCATGCCAATATGTCTGTATCAGAATAATCATGGCCATCTTACCTGCATGGGTCAATCCATGGGACATTTGTGCCAATGCGGGCAAGAGTGATCTGGGGGCGACAGGCTTACCTTCTTTACTGCGCCACATGCCAAGCTCATCTTGTGAGCATCCTACATCTTCCCATCTGGTCTTTCCCTGTGAATCACAAACTTTTTGCATATGAATTAATGTTTGTACATCAGGTAAACAAACAACATTCTGTATTTCATATGTTTGTTCTGTTTCAATTTGCATTTGAGCAGCTGCTTTAGCTGGAATGTCTGCTCTATGGTTACCCTTGGTGACTTCATCATGTCCTGTCATATGTGCTTTACACTTTAGAACAGCAATTTAGGAAGGTAACTGTATGGCTGTTATCAATACTTTTACTGCTTCTGCATGTGCAATGGGTGAACCTATTGCAGTTAAAAAATCTCTTTGTTTCAAATTTCCCAAAATCATGACAAACGCATAACGTCTGTATTAGGGATGAGCGCGCTCGGATTTCTGAAATCCGAGCCCACCCGAACGTTGCGGATCCGAGTCGGATCCGAGACAGATCCGGGTATTGGCGCCAAATTCAAAAGTGAAACTGAGGCTCTGACTCATAATCCCGTTGTCGGATCTCGCGATACTCGGATCCTATAAATTCCCCGCTAGTCGCCGCCATCTTCACTCGGGCATTGATCAGGGTAGAGGGAGGGTGTGTTAGGTGGTCCTCTGTGCTGTTTAGTTCTGTGCTGTTTAGTTCTGTGCTGTTTAGTTCTGTGCTGTTTAGTTCTGTGCTGTTTAGTGCTGTGCTGTGCTGTGCTGTTTAGTGCTGTGCTGTGCTGTGCTGTGCTGTGCTGTGTTCTGCAGTATCAGTCCAGTGGTGCTGTGTGCTGTGCTCTGTCCTTCTGAGGTCAGTGGTGCTGCTGGGTCCTGTGCTGTGTCCTGTTCAGTCCAGTGGTGCTGTGTCCTGTGCTCTGTGCTTCTAAGGGCATAGTTATTTCCCCAATATTCCCCTGTGTTTAAAAAAATAAAAAAAAGTTTTTTTAAAAAATACCAAAAACTACTTTAATATTTTTTAATTACCACAAAATTTTCACAACCAATCCTGCAGTATAAGCCCATTGGTACTGCAATATTACCAAGTTCACACATTCAGCAGTAAAAGTCCAGTGGTACTGCAATATTACAAAGTTTACACATTCTGCAGTATCAGTCCAGTGGTGCTGTGTCCTGTGCTCTGTCCTGCTGAGTTCCGTAGTGCTGCTGGGTCCTGTGCCGTGTCCTGTTCAGTCCAGTGGTGCTGTGTCCTGTGCTCTGTGCTTCTAAGGGCATAGTTATTTCCCCATTATTCCCAAGTTTTTAAAAAATAAAAAAAAAGTAAAAAATAATAAAAAATTTAAAAAAAAAAAAATATATAATAATTATAACCAAATTTGCAAAACCAATCCAGCATTATAAGTCCATTGGTACTGCAATATTACCAAGTTCACACATTCTGCAGTATCAGTCCAGTGGTGCTGTGTCCTGTGCTCTGTCCTGCTGAGTTCCGTAGTGCTGCTGGGTCCTGTGCCGTGTCCTGTTCAGTCCAGTGGTGTTGTGTCCTGTGCTTTGTGCTTCTAAGGGCATAGTTATTTCCCCACTATTCCCAAGTTTTTTAAAAATAAAAAAAAAGTAAAAAAAAATAAAAAATTTAAAAAAATAAATAAATATAATAATTATAACCAAATTTGCAAAACCAATCCAGCATTATAAGTCCATTGGTACTGCAATATCACCAAGTTCACACATTCTGCAGTATCAGTCCAGTGGTGCTGTGTCCTGTGCTCTGTCCTGCTGAGTTCCGTAGTGCTGCTGGGTCCTGTGCCGTGTCCTGTTCAGTCCAGTGGTGCTGTGTCCTGTGCTCTGTGCTTCTAAGGGCATAGTTATTTCCCCACTATTCCCAAGTTTTTTAAAAATAAAAAAAAAGTAAAAAAAAAAAAAAAAAAATATATAATAATTATAACCAAATTTGCAAAACCAATCCAGCAGTATAAGTCCATTGGTACTGCAATATTACCAAGTTCACACATTCTGCAGTATCTTGTGCTACATATAATGGAGACCAAAAATTTGGAGGATAAAGTAGGGAAAGATCAAGACCCACTTCCTCCTAATGCTGAAGCTGCTGCCACTAGTCATGACATAGACGATGAAATGCCATCAACGTCGTCTTCCAAGCCCGATGCCCAATCTCGTAGTACCGGGCATGTAAAATCCAAAAAGCCCAAGTTAAGAAAAAGTAGCAAAAAGAGAAACTTAAAATCATCTGAGGAGAAACGTAAAGTTGCCAATATGCCATTTACGACACGGAGTGGCAAGGAACGGCTTAGGCCCTGGCCCGTGTTCATGACTAGTGGTTCAGCTTCACCCACGGATCTTAGCCCTCCTCCTCCTCCCCCCCCTACAAAAAATTGAAGAGAGTTATGCTGTCAGCAACAAAACAGCAAACAACTCTGCCTTCTAAAGAGAAATTATCACAAATCCCCAAGGCGAGTCCAAGGGTGTTGGTGGTTGTCAAGCCTGACCTTCCCATCACTGTACGGGAAGAGGTGGCTCGGGAGGAGGCTATTGATGATGTAGCTGGCGCTGTGGAGGAACTTGATGATGAGGATGGTGATGTGGTTATTGTAAATGAGGCACCAGGGGGGGAAACAGCTGATGTCCATGGGATGAAAAAGCCCATCGTCATGCCTGGTCAGAAGACCAAAAAATGCACCTCTTCGGTCTGGAGTTATTTTTATCCAAATCCAGACAACCAATGTATGGCAATATGTAGCTTATGTAAAGCTCAAATAAGCAGGGGTAAGGATCTTGCCCACCTAGGAACATCCTCCCTTATACGTCACCTGAATAACCTTCATAGTTCAGTGGTTAGTTCAGGAACTGGGGCTAGGACCCTCATCGGTACAGGGACACCTAAATCCCGTGGTCCAGTTGGATACACACCAGCAACACCCTCCTCGTCAACTTCCTCCACAATCTCCATCAGATTCAGTCCTGCAGCCCAAGTCACCAGCCAGACTGAGTCCTCCTCAATACGGGATTCATCCGAGGAATCCTGCAGCGGTACGCCTACTACTGCCACTGCTGCTGTTGCTGCTGTTAGTCGGTCATCTTCCCAGAGGGGAAGTCGTAAGACCGCTAAGTCTTTCACCAAACAATTGACCGTCCAACAGTCGTTTGCCATGACCACCAAATACGATAGTAGTCACCCTATTGCAAAGCGTATAACTGCGGCTGTAACTGCAATGTTGGTGTTAGACGTGCGCCCGGTGTCCGCCATCAGTGGAGTGGGATTTAGAGGGTTGATGGAGGTATTGTGTCCCCGGTACCAAATCCCCTCGAGATTCCACTTCACTAGGCAGGCGATACCAAAAATGTACAGAGAAGTACGATCAAGTGTCCTCAGTACTCTTAAAAATGCGGTTGTACCCACTGTCCACTTAACCACGGACATGTGGACAAGTGGTTCTGGGCAAACGAAGGACTATATGACTGTGACAGCCCACTGGGTAGATGCATCCCCTTCCGCAGCAACAGCAACAGCTGCATCAGTAGCAGCATCTACAAAATGGCTGCTCATGCAAAGGCAGGCAACATTGTGCATTACAGGCTTTAATAAGAGGCACAACGCTGACAACATATTAGAGAAAATGAGGGAAATTATCTCCCAGTGGCTTACCCCACTTAGACTCTCATGGGGATTTGTGGTGTCAGACAATGCCAGTAACATTGTGCGGGCATTAAATATGGGCAATTTCCAGCACGTCCCATGTTAGCCCACACCATTAATTTGGTGGTGCAGCATTACCTCAAGAGTGACAGGGGTGTGCAGGAGATGCTTGCGGTGGCCCGCAAAATTGCTGGACACTTTCGGCATTCAGCCAGTGCCTACCGCAGACTAGAGGCACATCAAAAAAGCTTGAACCTGCCCTGCCATCACCTCAAACAAGAGGTTGTGACGCGCTGGAACTCCACCCTCTATATGCTGCAGAGGATGGAGGAGCAGCAAAAGGCCATTCAGGCCTACACAGCCACCTACGACATAGGCAAAGGAGTGGGGATGCGCCTGAGTCAAGCGCAGTGGAGACTGATTTCCGTGTTGTGCAAGGTTCTGCAGCCATTTGAACTTGCCACACGAGAAGTCAGTTCCGACACTGCCAGCTTGAGTCAGGTCATTCCCCTGATCAGGCTGTTGCAGAAGCAGCTGGAGAAAGTGAGGGAGGAGCTGGTAAGCCATTGCGATTACAGCAAGCATGTAGCTCTTGTGGATGTAGCCCTTCGTACGCTTTGCCAGGATCCGAGGGTGGTCACTCTTTTAAAGTCAGAGGAATACATTCTGGCCACCGTGCTCGATCCTCGGTTTAAAGCGTATGTTGTGTCTCTGTTTCCGGCGGACACAAATCTACAGCGGTGCAAAGACCTGCTGGTCAGGAGATTGTCCTCTGAAGAGGACCGTGACATGCCAACAGCTCCACCCTCATTTTCTTCCACATCTATGGCTGCGAGGAAAAAGCTCAGTTTTCCCAAAAGAGGCACTGGCGGGGATGCTGATAACATCTGGTCCGGACTGAAGGACCTGCCATCCATTGCAGACATGTCTACTCTCGCTGCATTGGATGCTGTCACAATAGAAAAAATTGTGGATGATTACTTTGCTGACACCATCCAAGTAGACATGTCAGACAGTCCATATTGTTACTGGCAGGAAAAAAAGGCAGTTTGGAAGCCCCTGTACAAACTGGCTCTATTTTACCTGAGTTGTCCCCCCTCCAGTGTGTACTCGGAAAGAGTTTTTAGTGCAGCGGGGAACCTGGTCAGTGAGCGGCGAAGGAGGTTGCTTCCTCACAACGTTGAAAAAATGATGTTTATAAAAATGAATAATCAATTCCTCAATGAAGTACAGCACTGCCCTCCAGATACTACAGAGGGACCTGTGGTTGTGGAGTCCAGCGGGGACGAATTGATAATGTGTGATGAGGAGGAAGTACACACTGTAGGGGGAGAGGAATCAGAGGTTGAGGATGAGGACGACATCTTGCCTCAGTAGAGCCTGTTTAGTCTGTACAGGGAGAGATGAATAGCTTTTTTGGTGTGGGGGCCCAAACAAACCAATCATTTCAGTCAAAGTTGTTTGGTAGGCCCTGTCGCTGAAATGATTGGTTTGTTAAAGTGTGCATGTCCTATTTCAACAACAGACCTCTCAACTGCAGCTCATCCCTCCTCTGCGGGGATAATGTCTCCTGTGCTCTGACACGTCACTCTGTGTACTCTCAGCCTCAGGATCTGACACTACAGCTACCATGCCTCTTGTAGCAGCCCTCACTCCAGGGCCTCTTCCATGTGCAGTGTCCCCCTCTCTCTTGGGTTCACTATAGTGGCATGGAGTTCTCCCCCTCATCCAGGGCACACATTCCTTGCCCTGGCTCAGTCACCACGCTCAGACTTCCAGGCAATGCTGGGGGAGCCTGGGAGCTTCCACCCCAGGTCCCCAGCTACAACTCTCCTCTCCTGTGTCTTCTCTCTCTTTCTGACACTTTAAAGATCGTGCCTTTAAATGAAAAAGTCAGTCTTCATTGCACGACTATGTGCAAGTGCAACAGGGACATTTTTTTGGGTTTACAAAGTCAAACAATAACACTACGACCCTGTCTGTCTGGGGTCTGTCAATGACGAATTGTCTGGAGCATGTTTTGAGGAGGTATTGTGGCCCCGGTATCAAATTGGGTACCGGGGCCACCCCACTATGCAGTCCAGATACTTGTTTGGTGGAATTCCGACACGTGGAGGGTTTTTAAATTATATTGTGGCCTCGGTACCAAATTGTGTACCGGGGCCACCACACTACGCAGTCAAGATACTTGTTTGGTGGAATTCAGACCAGTTGAGGGTTTTATTATTATATTGTGTGGACCACTCTATCTATACCACACTACAACTCTATACCACTCTATTTCCTACTTTAATTCTATTTAATTCTATTTCCTACTTTAATTCTATTACTAATTAATTACCATAAAGAGGAACAAAAAAAACCAATTTTACCAAAAGTATAATATGACTTAGACTTACAAACACTACACTTGAAAGATCGTGCCTTTAAATGAAAAAGTCAGTCTTCATTGCACGACTATGTGCAACAGGGACAGTTTTTTTCTTTACAAAGTCAACTAATAACACTTGGACCCTGTCTGTCTTTAACATACTTGATGGGATCTCAATGACGAATTGTCTGTAGCATGTTTGGAGGAGGTATTGTGGCCCCGGTATCAAATTGGGTACCGGGGCCACCCCACTACGCAGTCCAGATACTTGTTTGGTGGAATTCTGACACGTGGAGGGTGTATTTATTTTATTGTGGCCCCGGTATCAAATTGGGTACCGGGGCCACCCCACTACGCAGTCCAGATACTTGTTTGGTGGAATTCTGACACGTGGAGGGTTTTTTAATTATATTGTGGCCTCGGTACCAAATTGTGTACCGGGGCCACCACACTACGCAGTCAAGATAGATAGATGCGTATCATAGATAAAGTACATTCAGTGGTGTGGGGCAAATTGAAAAATATTCAAAATGCACTGACATTATCAAAAACAAGAGGTTGTCACACGCTAAAACTCCAACATGTATATGATGGAGAGGATGGAGGAGCAGCCGTATGTGTAGTGTAATGCAGACCTGTTGAAGGTTTTTTATATATTTTATTGTGGTGCCCAGTGCCCACTCCTCTAGGCAGTCCAGGTACATTTATTGGTGCGATTCATAAAAGTTCAGGGTTTTTAATATATTGTGGTGACCCACTCCTCTACGCAGTCCAGGTACAATTATTGGTGCGAATCATAAAAGTTCAGGGTTTTTAATATATTGTGGTGACCCACTCCTCTACGCAGTCCAGGTACATTTATTGGTGCGAATCATAAAAGTTCAGGGTTTTTAATATATCTTGTGGTGACCCACTCCTCTACGCAGTCCAGGTACATTTATTGGTGCGATTCATAAAAGTTCAGGGTTTTTAATATATTGTGGTGACCCACTCCTCTACGCAGTCCAGGTACATTTATTGGTGCGAATCAAACAAGTTGATGGTTTTCTTATTATATATATTGTGGTGACCCACTCCTCTACGCAGTCCAGGTACATTTATTGGTGCGATTCATAAAAGTTCAGGGTTTTTAATATATTGTGGTGACCCACTCCTCTACGCAGTCCAGGTACATTTATTGGTGCGAATCAAACAAGTTGATGGTTTTCTTATTATATATATTGTGGTGACCCACTCCTCTACGCAGTCCAGGTACAATTATTGGTGCGAATCATAAAAGTTCAGGGTTTTTAATATATTGTGGTGACCCACTCCTCTACGCAGTCCAGGTACAATTATTGGTGCGAATCATAAAAGTTCAGGGTTTTTAAGATATTGTGGTGACCCACTCCTCTACGCAGTCCAGGTACAATTATTGGTGCGAATCATAAAAGTTCAGGGTTTTTAAGATATTGTGGTGACCCACTCCTCTACGCAGTCCAGGTACAATTATTGGTGCGAATCATAAAAGTTCAGGGTTTTTAATATATATTGTGGTGACCCACTCCTCTACGCAGTCCAGAAAGATACCTTTTTGCAACGTTTTGGACTAATAACTATATTGTGAGGTGTTCAGAATACACTGTAAATTAGTGGAAATGCTTGTTATTGAATGTTATTGAGGTTAATAATAGCCTAGGAGTGAAAATAAGCCCAAAAACTTGATTTTTAAACTTTTTATGTTTTTTTCAAAAAAAATCCGAATCCAATACCTTAAATCCGAACCGAGACCTTTCGTCAAGTGTTTTGCGAGACAAATCCGAACCTCTAAAATAACGAAAATCCGGATCCAAAACACAAAACACGAGACCTCAAAAGTCGCCGGTGCACATCCCTAGTCTGTATATACATTAACACTTTTGTTTTCTCCAAGCTGACAGTCTTTAATTAGTGCTTTTAGTTCAGCCAGCTGCGCAGAGTGAGGTTTTGGAAGAATATACTGCATAACCTGACTGGACTGTGCCTGTCGCAGTCTGTTTGTGACAACTACCATCCACATAAAAGATTAAATCAGGACTATGAAGAGGCACTTCACTTAAATCAAGTCTTGGCAGCGTCTGCTCATCAACATTTCTCAAACAATCATTATCATCAGTGCTGGCATTATTTTCCCACTACTGTTCCCTCTCTCTGAAACTCTCCAGTTTCATTTATGGGCATTAAAGAAGCTGGATTCAACACATTACATCTAATCAGTTCTATATTTTGAGGCAATATTAAGGCCAACTCCCACTTTGTGATTCGAGCAGAGGTTACATGTCTGGTTTTCTCACAGTTTAATAGCATAGCTACTGCATGAGGGACATGAACTTTCAGAGGGCATCACAATACAATGTCTGCTGATTTTTTCACCATAACTGCTACAGCTGCAATAGCTTTTAAACTACTAGGAAACCCTTTTGCAATTGGATCTAGCTGCATGCTATAGTAAGCTATGGGTCTGGGATCTACATTGTATAAGGGGCATTTGTGACACAGGTGTGGCTTTTGGTAGTCGTTGCGTCCTCTCTCTGTAGCTGGAGAATTTCTGTAAAGAACAAACTTTTTGCAGAGATTAACATTTGTTCCTTAGGGATTACTATAACTGTCATTAATTTACATTTTCCTTTTTCAATCCTTTTTCTGCTGCTGACTTATTACTTTTGTCAGCTTCTGGTATTCAACAATTTGTACAGTAACTGACGGCTCATTAGACACTTATTTACGTGCTTCTCTGTGTAGCTTAACTGTGACTGTGTTCCATGTCATAAAAAAATGCTTTCCTCAAAGGGGCAGTGGCTAATCTTACAAACAGGGGATGTCAAAGTGATGTTACCTGGGTGCATGCTCAAAGCCACTCCTATCTCATCACTTAGCACAGCCCTCTTGAATGACTCCGATATCACTTCCTGAATCATTCCATAATACACTCACAAAAGGTTCCAGACAGTCAGCCATTTTAAAAGCAAACTGTCTCTCTCACAGATCAGAGTATTCTCATTAGACACCTCGCATTCTGTCTGCAAATCACTCAGCATTTTCTCAACAGAATATCCCAATCACCAAACATTTACCCATGTTTTCCCATATTTTCAGAATCTGTGATTTCCCTAACAAGCCTTGCTCACAAACGGGATTTTCTCTTGTAACATTTCTTTATAGGCATAATAAACCCCTCTAATTTCTGAGAAACATTCATCAGCGTCATTTTTACATAGACTAAACTTCTTGTAATATCTACATGTAAAAACTCACTTCCTCTATTACCCTATTTCACAGAGATAATTATTTTTCTCTACTACACAAAACAGGAACTGTTTTCTCCTGACACTTATTAAACATTCTTCCCCCCTTATAGAGGAAGAAAAATTAAATGCTATCTTTTAGCCTACAGTTGTGGAACTACAAGTCCCAGCATTAAATAAATAATATGCTTCATTGTCTTGTTACAACTCCGGAAACATTTAAATTACTCTTGAAATATTGACACAAACTGAAGAACCTTTTTATCAATTTTACATACATTGTCAGTTAACCAAAACCACAACCCTCCTTCCTTTCTTCACACACTGAAGTCTTTTACACAGAATAAGGGGGGGGGGGGGTGATTCTATTCTCTAAGCTGTGCAGCATCACACATACACTGTACAATATTTCTCCTATATACATACATACATTTATAGTGCACAAATTACATGACTTTGAATTTCAACATCAAAAGTCTGCCTTATGCAAAAGCTCAAAATACTAACAAACCATTAAACTATTTTCCCTATACATGTTAATAACAATTAACTTCTTCAGTAAAAGTTTTTAACTCATTTTAATGACAGATTCACAACACAAATAATGCTAGTCACTATAGTTACACCTTATGTCTGGGTCCTTAACTTTGCAGCATTCCACATTTACACATTTCTTAACTCTCCAATAATTCAGTCCTGTCTTACATTTACATTTCCACATATATTCCAGATCTCTTATCTTTCCTGTGCCACCTCAAACAATCTCTTGGATTTTGATCTCAATACCCCTTTGAGTATTGTCATATTACCACTTGCAACACTCTAGCTCTGTGTCCCTAGACAAGTCACAATTTTTGTCATGTTCCCTGTCATGGTCCGGACCTTTTGTCTGTTACGTCATAGCCTTTAAAGTCATAGCCTGTTCCGAATATGCAGGCAGTGCACTACTGCTTGCCTTTATAACCCATTGATGTTTTTTTAGTTCCATTAACTATCAAGGTACCAGTCAAAGGGATACCTGGACATTTCTTATTCCATTTCTTCAAATACTGCACACTCTCATACTTTCGTAACATCACATTTCCTGGGCTGCCGTAAGGTATAAACAAACTCAGTTTATTACCTACCGAAGAACTCCCCCCCATTTGCGAGTCACTCACTATATTTACTTCACGCCCAGGATACTCATGGAGTTGTGCATTGTACCATAACCTTTCTGCGGCTGTCCTTGCTAATGGACCATCATGATTCCTTTCCACATTGAGCATAGCACACGACAAGGCTGCCCGCTGTGTCCTCTCCTTTTTGCTCTCTTGTTGGAGCCACAGACGTCTAGGATCCACAATAACCTGTTACCAGTCACTCATTGCTGCTTTTAGGGGCCGTGTCCCAGCTGTTGCCCTGACATGTATTTAAGGCAGGGAGGGCTTTGCCTCCCTGCCAGTTTTAGCGTTAATGTGATGCACAAATTGCTAAGCTGCTCTGTCCTGTGGACACTATGTAGCCCTTGACCTGTTAACCTGTTGTGACCTTTTGGATTGTTTCTTGGACCTTGCTAGAATGCCTGTGCCCCTTGACCTCTGCCTGTTTCTTGGAAATTCTGTGTCTGCAACCTGCCCTGACCTTCCTGCTCGCTACTGACCCATGACCTTTTGACTGTCCCTGGTTCCTGCCTCTGGTATTCCGGTTTCCTCCACCCTGCACTACGGTTATACTGATGAAATTCTATTACCCTAAAGTTTAAGTTCTGGGGACATCTGAGTACCTCCGAACGATACCAGTTCTACGGGAAAGGCGGGTGCTAAAGGTGAAAACTTCTATTAGCTTGATTCTAAAAGCTTATCTAATTAGCCATAGTCCCAACATTATAACTGGTCATAACAAGGAACTACTGCAAGACTCCGTTTACATAGACCCCAATCAGACAACTCCCGGTCCTGCCCAGGTCTTAGCAGGTCAAATTCAGACCTGGTCTCAAGTCGTCCAGGAACTGTCCCACAAGCTATCTCTTCAAGAGGCTAAGTCCTCACAGACCACTCTGGCGCCATCTGTGGACCACAAATTAAACCTCCTGTATCGCTTCTCTGTGGATCGAACCATATTCTGGAATTTTAAAGCTGTAAAATTTCTGGTGGAGAAGATTCTTGACTCCAAGAGTGTCCAGGGACAAATTCATTTCTTAGTACATTGGTGAAAGGGTTATGGCCCGGAGAAACAATCTTGGGTTCCGCTGAGGCGTCTACATGCTGACAAGCTCATCAAGGATAATCATTAGAGAATAGCCCCCCGCACAAGAATTTTTTTTTCTCTTTTAATATTTTACACACAAGGGCAGTGCAAAAATTGAGGTCGTTGCTATTAGGTTCTACTTCTAGTAGTAATATATCACAATAGAATAAAAAAGAAAAGCAGTACTACTTCCAATGAAGGCACACTAAAGACGTAAACATTTAGTCCAATACTGGGAAATTATTCCAACCCATTGAGGGGATTATTTGAAGATGGATAATACATAAACATAACTCATAAAACCAAAATTTTTATTGATATGCATTAAAAATGAATTTAATAATTAAAAAGCGAAATATTAAAATATTGGAATCTGGGACAGGTAAATGAGATGGGAGTACACATGAGAGTGTAGTGGTGGTAGAACCACCTATATTTATGTATCTCCCTATCCACGATAATCACAGTGAGAATCCCTAATTAACCATCAAACATGATCAAAAACTGCACAGGTCATCTGAATGAACAAATCTTTATATTGTGTTAGTAACACAGATATCTAATGATGTATATAATTAATACAGATGAAGTTCTTGAATGTAAGTTCTGTTTCTATGTCCTTAAATGATGGTAAATATCTGTTCAATATTGTAAAGATCAACGGAGTATTCGTGATACCGATTTATTTCTGAAATCAGCTTATTTGTTGTTATTATTATTTTTTATTTGTAAGAAATTATATGAAGATCGTGTGGATGGTAAGTATGTTAGCTTATAATGATGTTTCTCATAGTGAGCAGAGAGAAATGTATGCGTGACCGCGCATAAACATGTCCAGGGACAAGATCGCGATCAATGTCAGTATATCAGTTTCACAGATCCTGTCTAAAAAAGCTTACATCTGTGGCCAGGCACTTCTTTTCTAAACATTGGGTAACCCCAGAAAATTTGAAGTGTTTTGGGATTGATAAGGTGAAATTAGGGATCAGGGGAAGAGACAGAGGTCAAGAACTTCTACGAAGAGAAAGTAGATGGATCTTTATATTAAACTCTCTCTCCCTCTCCTCTTGGTCTGAATGAAAGCAACAGTTCTGCAAGTTTTTTTACATATCCGAAATGGAGATGGTAGCAATTTATCCTATAAGAGGATTTGAAAGATATAAGATGATCTGAAAGACATAATTTTTTAACATCCTCCAAATTGTCAACAACCAATAAATTATGTTAGCACAATTCACCTTCTTAATATCTTTAGGAGGCTAAAAGAAAGAATATTATCTGGGGATATGTAACACTCTTTACTTTAATCAAGATAGTAATGTCCATGTATAGTAGTGGATGTGATTTTCTTATGTCTATCATACAACACAATATTTAATATATTTCCAGTCTGTTTTGGACTGGGATATGAATGCATACATATAGAAATAATTGAATATGTGAACGGCTCCCTAAAGTCTCGCTAGGTGCCAGAAACCACTCCCCATGAGTTCCCTCAAGCTGTTCACTCCCTATAGGTGACAACTGTTATCTAATAACACAGGGGTGTGCAGAGCCACAGAATAAACACATGGCCATTTGAGAGCAGGACTCTACTTTGAAGTCATTTGCATTTAGCTTACAGAGAAAAACAAATTATACAAGGCTACATTTGATACACAATATTTACAATGCAGTTATGATTAGGCTTTATTCCCCACAATTATGTCATGGGTTAATCGTTAGAAATGTAATTCCTCTATGTTCACTACACCTCCCCTTTTAAGAGATGTCATGGGGATTCACTCTCGTTTAGTTTCCCCCTGGTGAGATCAATCCTGTGGATCCACTGGGATAACTCCTAGCTGAGCCTCACCAGGTTTTCCGGTGAGAAGGGTTAAGAAGGGGTTATTTACCTCACTCAGCTGGGACTTCTAGTCATTCAATAGATGTGGGCTAAGCTCTGCATTTCTAATGGAGCCTATTTCTCGGACTGCAGTTATTATGTCCACTGGTAGGTCCCTCTTCTTCTCATCTGGCAAACTACAGACTAGCAGGACACAAGCATCCCTGTCATCATGGGCCTCCAACAGTTTAACATGAAAAACCCTATGCATCTTCCTGACAGGATCTATACTGGCAACATGGTGGACTTCATTTAGGCTTTGATGGATGAGATATGGGCCTTCTCATGTAGCCTGGAGTTTATTGTGGGTCTGAGCGGTTAGGGCCCACAGGATCTGACCCATTTTGTAAGCATTCTCCTTAGCAGAGGGATCATACCACTGCTTCTGGCGTGCCTGGGCCTGTGTGATGTTCTCAAGTATCAGCCCTGTCATAGTGTGCACTTTGTCACTAATCCTTATGTGCCCCAAGTTAGAACCTGAAAGAAAAGGGGCATGAAATACCTGAGATGGCACTTCTATGTGGGGACATACAGTAGCAGGTTTGCTATTCCCCTCAGTTACACTTTCTCTGTCGCTCAGTTTCCTTGTGGGGGCTGCCTGACAGAACACCTACCTCCTCCAAAAACTCATGCAAGTGTCAACCCCTTAATTCTGGCTCAGCAGAATACCTACTTTAACTCTACCCTGCTTCCCAGTTACAAACTTCGATGTCATTGGGACACACTCACACTATGTAATTCTCATCCGGGGGACTACTGGACAGAACACTCCCCTCCTCCTTGGACTCATCTATTTGTGGTTGTAGAGTAAAAGGGATATTGGACCCCCATCTACCTCCTCCAAGCCGTTAGATGGCTGATTAAGAGAAGGTGAGCTAGCAATTGATCCCCTGTCTTAATAGAAAATTCAGGTGAATGCTCAGAACTCAGATTGAGATCTGGGTGGTGAACATTAAAACTACAGGTCACAACAGCATTGTACGGACTGCTGTCACTCGCTACTTCCTGTTGGTCATACCTATGTGCCTCCTTCACATTTTTTGCACCCCTGGGTACAGGCACAGACACAGAACACACAATTTCACTCTGCCCTCCCTCCCATTCACACTGTATCCTACCTTCTGAACCTATTACCTGGGTAGAAGCTTTTCTCTAACCCAACATAATTAATCACAGTTTCATCTATCCCATTTCTAGCAAGTGGTAAATCTACACCAGTATAAATTGCAACATTTATAGTAACATTGTCAGCTGTCCCTACCTCCTTGGATATAGATAGTTTACACTTTTCAGGTATAATTGAACCTACATTTTCCATCACATCCTGACACCTGGAAAAAAACATGGGTACTCTAAGTAGATTGTAACAAAGTAACATGTTTGGCACTAGCAACACACTTCAGGTACAATAGAAAAAACCTTCTCCCTGTCATATCCTGGTTTACACATTTCAAGTGCAACTGAACAAACCTTGTCCCTGCCACATTCTGGTACCTGGGAAAAAACATTGGTACTCTCAGCTGAGTCTACAAAATAATCAGTGGAGACATACTGACATAGCATCCTACCTAAATCAGTCCCAAGTAATACATTTGCAGGAATATTGTCACCTGTCCCTATCTCATGACAAGAGGTCATTGAAATAACAGGTTTAGATTCTACCACAGTAACAGTTCTGGCACTAACATCATTATACCTTTCACTATTAGGAGTTTCCAAATTATCCCCGATTATATCTGGTTCTTCACATAAATCCACATAATTGCAATTAACACTGGCACCTATCTGCTTCTCATCCTCGTATATCTCTATCACATTACAAGATGCAAAATGATCACAGAGCAGTTCAGGGTCTTTACACAAAGTCACATCATTGCACAATTCAGCATTGTCACATAATACCTTAGATGATTTTTATGGCTCAGCAAAATTAGAGAGAGCAGTAACAACATTTGCAGGAACATACTGGGATATTAATCATCCATGGTCAGTACAAACTACCACATCTTTGGGAATATTTTCAGACACTCCCGCTTCTCCCACAGAAATAGTATTCTCAACAATTATGTCGTCTTTAACATCAGCCTCCTCCAGTAGCAAATTCTTTGCTGCCTGTGGTAGTATGCTGCTAGCATCATCATCTTTCCCCCCGCAGAGTAAACTGGGCCTCTGGATGTAAAATCTTGGTAGCAAATCCCACATTGACTGTAGCTGGAAGGGACTTCTTTTCCTCATGGGCCACCCCTATAGGCTGGGTGGTAGCTTCTCCAGCACATGCAACACTGGCTGAAAGCATCAAGTGGGTCTTCCTGTGCCTAGGTGAGGTCCATAATCATTTCCTTTCAAGCCTTATTGTGGCAGGAAACATCTCGCAGCTGACACTCTTTTAGTTAGCTCTGCCATACTCATCACAGTTATTGGATCATCTGGATCTGGAACAATATCCACACTTTGTTCCCCTGGTGCTGTCTTGGTCCGCAGCTCAGGCTCTATATCATATTTCACTTCTTTGCATCATCCTCTACTAATGTACGAACCAGCACCTTTTTAGTTTTATCTGTCCAGACGAGACCTTGCTGCTTGCACAGGGCAATTAAAACTTCTTTGGCAATTTTTTTATAAGCAGCTGTCATCCTTGCACTTACTTTGCAAAATAAAAGATAGAAAATAAATAAACAAGAGAAAAGGGAAGGGAACTGTTTTGCACGTATGTTTTAAAAAATAATAAGCATTGAGTTTTGTCCTTATGAACACGGCTTTCCTTGCAAGGATACTACCAGTTCTTAAGTGCAGGGAAGAATTACTTAAACCCAGCATGTAATGCTCTAAAAATTAGAAAAATCCCACAAGCTGCCAACAATTGTCAGGAATAACCACCTCAAACTACTCCCTGATTTAATAACTAATAATATCTTCACACAGTCAAACAATATATCACCTATATAAACCTCTCCTACCTACCTTTACCAGTCACAAACTGTACTCTGCGCACTCGTGACTTGGATGCATAATGTAAGGGAACACACAGAATTCCACCCCAAATCTCGCACTCACCTCTCTCTTAGGCTACAGATTTAGCTGGTCCCTTTCCCAAGACAGACACACGCTTCCACACCTCTCCGCAACTGCCACCAGCTGCCTATAAGGCACGTAGCAAACCTATGACTTAATTACCCATTTGAACACCCTCTGTGTTCTGGTAGCTAAAATAGTTAACACTTCACACACTGGTATCTAAAGGGCTATTACAGTCAAGCACTCTATCTCTTCTAAAGAAGAAGTGGATTTGTTTAGAGCAATAAGAACAGCACTTATTAACTTTTAGGTTTTATATACATATATTTAATATAAATGCACAATGCTTACAGGTTATAAAAACATTTAATACAAGTTTACATGACATTACATAAGCAAAACATGTAAAATAAAGGGATAGAATTCAGAGCATAACTTACAGACAAATGGTGTAATCTGCGCCAAGGGAAATTGGCTTAAAAGATGGACAGCTTATCAATGATGATTGATGTTCCAAAAGACTGACAATTTCTTGTTACTAGTCTTAGCTTTTTAAAGACACTTTTATACCTTTCCCCATGATTTAATACCCAACTCTAAAATGTAACATAACTTTTTCTGGGGATTGTCACACCGAACCAAATTTATTATTAATAGATCCACTACAAATGTATCAATTTATTGATACCAAACAAGCCTAGGTCTAGTGTATTAGTTGAGCTTATACTCATTTCATCAACTTCTCTGTCTGACAGAAAGATTTATTTGACGAAGGGGCTGTCCTTCATCATGCGATTTATGAATATGAAGTTGATCACTAATTATATTGATTGTGAGTTGCATTTTGGAAACTGATACAGCAAGCCATCATTGTGTAAGACCACAAGCTGTGAATGGGTTCCTAAAGTCTTGCTAGGTGCCAGAAACCACTTCTTATGCCAGGATGTAGTACACCCCATGAGTTCTTTGAAGCTGTTCACTCTCTAAAGGTGACAACTGTTATCTAGTAACACAGGGGTGTGCAGAGCCACAGAATAAACACATGGCCATTTGGGAGCAGGGCTCTGCTTTGAAGTCATTTGCATTTATCTTACAGTGAAAAACAAATTATAAATGGCTACATTTGATACACAATATTTACAATGCAGTTATGATTAGGCTTTATTCCTCACAATTATCTTAGGGGTTAATTCTTATAACTGTAATTCCTCTATGTTCATTACAGAGTCCTTTTTATCTCCTTTCATGAATTTTGATGTTAGGATGTTTTTCTTGTTACATATTCAATAGGAGTTTTTGTACACCTATTTCAATAGTTCTCAAATTTAGTAATGCAGGAAGAAAGGATGTTTTTATTGCCATATATACAATGGGAATAGTGCCACTTATACAATATGAGTTTCCATCAATTTCAGTGATGTAGGAAAACATAACTTTGGAGACAGAAAAAGAAGAAAAGAATAAAAAGGAAAGAAGAAAAACAACAACAATAGCACAATAAATAATAACTAATCAAGAAATGATTGAGATAGGAATTTTGAGAATGAGCTTCAATAAATAATAAATAATAATTAATTGGTAAAACTACAAAAACAATTTATGTGATGGTCTGTAGAGAATACAGGATATAAGAGGTAAAAATAAACAAGAAATATAATAGTAGGACTGAAAATGATTACAATAGATTGCAAAAGATAAAAAGAAAACAAAAATAAAGAAAATAAGAGAAATAAAACAAACAAACAGATTAAATAAAAAGCAGTGTACTTATGATTAAGGTACTGAATTATTTTTTTTCACACCACATTATTACATTGTCCCTATATTTTTTTACACTCCTTCTCACATTTTATTGATCCAGAACACTTTTCAACTCACATTTTTGTATATTATAATATATATTATATATATCTTAGGTGCATAATTTTTACTATATCATCATATACACTTTTTTGCACCGTTAATTTATATATAATTATACACATTCAATATTTTGTTTAATTCTTACACATTCCTTTATAGGTTTTTCACCCTTTAACACACAATACTTACACTTGTTTTCACGTTTGTAATCCATACTCATACACTAGCACTAAAACTTTGCAAGGAGCTAGACATGTGAATAAAGATAATTGAAAAACAGTATGATCAAATACTGCTCTAAGTTTAACTAATAAGTACAAACAAGTATAAATAACGAATATGGATTATACATACTTCTGTAAGCATCTACGTTTTAAATTGACAGAAAACAATCTCTTTTGTTGCTAGATTAGAATGTTATTAGCCAACTAATAGGCTGCCAGAAATGTCAATCACATAACTCAACAATTGGATGGAACGGGTATAAGAAGAATTTGTGACCCCTGTTCGGGTCACTCCTTTAAAAAAGCCTTACGGAGAAACATATGTGGAGACACAACGTCATTCATGATGTCATTAACCCAGAACTAGCAGCCGTGGCGGCCACTCAGCCGCAATCATTAACTACAGCTAGGTGGTCCTATTCTCACATTATTTAGTTTAATGTTAGTAGGACATCAAGGCGGCACTCACTAGGATCACCTTAGGAGATAATCTTAGAGGGAGATATTTAAGTGTCGATTAGGAGAAATTAGATTTGGGTGAGCATAGGAGACTGTCCACAAGGGAGAAGCTATAGAGGGGAATCAGTAGGAGTGATTAAAAGCAAGCAAGTCTCAAGATGCTGATATTTTAATAACTACACAGTTAGTGACACCCTGT
The DNA here is from genome assembly GCF_038048845.1 of Mixophyes fleayi. NCBI lineage: Eukaryota > Metazoa > Chordata > Amphibia > Anura > Limnodynastidae > Mixophyes > Mixophyes fleayi. Next base: position 42,678,102 of record NC_134409.1, read on the forward strand.
TTAAGGGAAAAAGGGAGATTAGTCTCTTGTCTATAAACCATAGAGTATTGCATGAGATCCAGAATCCCTCTATGTATTAGGATAAATTAGCATTGCCAACAAAAATATATCCTCCATACTGAATTTTTCCACAATAATAATTTACTCCCTATTAAGGATATATATATATATATATATTCTCCTTACTGAATATCACCACTGCAATAAGTCACTCCCCTTAAAGGTGACAATACTGAACTTCTCTTTTAGAAGATTTCCCTCAATTTAAAGGTGAATGATGTGGGAAGTGTTTGGTGATCATGAAATTGTAATATAATGTAATATAATGCTCTCACAAAAGTGACCAATAATCTACTTACTGCAAAATCTAAGGGTAATTTCTCCATACTCATTCTTCTGAACCTCTCTGCTGCTTTGGATACTGTTAATCACCCTCTTCTCCTACACACCTTTCACTCCATTTACCTTTGTGACACAGTTCTTTCCTGGTTCACTTCCTATCTATCAAACCACTCCTTTAGTGTTTCTGGCACAACCTCCCCTCCACTCCCACTATCTGTTAGGGTTCTGCAAGGCTCTGTTCTTGGACTTTACTTTTTTCATCGTACACCTCTTCTCTTTGGGAACTAATTCGCTCATTCGGCCTCCAATACCACCTCTACGCTGATGACACCCAAATTTTTATCTCTTCCCCTGACCTCTCTCCTTCTGTACAATCTCGTGTAACCAACTGTCTTTCTGCTATCTCCACATGGATGTCCCAACGCTACTTAAAGCTCAACATATCTGAAACAGAGCTTATTATCTTCCTTGCTGCCAGATTCACCACCTGCCCTCAAATCTCGTCACTGTCAATAACACCACAATTTCCTCAGTCTCCCAAGCCCGCTGCCTTGGTGCCACACTTGACTCCACCATCTGCTTTATTCCTCACATCCAGACTCTCTCCCAGTCCTGTCGACTCCACCTAAAAAACATTGCCAGAATGCATCCTTTTCTTACTCAACATGCTACCAAACTCTTATCCATTCTCTCATTATCTCCCGTCTTGAATATTGCAACCTCCTGCTATCTGGCATTCCTGACACTCATATAATCCACACTTCAATCCATCCTTAATAATGCTGCAAGACTGATCTAATTCTCTCACCGCTACACATCTTCCGCACCACTTTGCAAATCCCTACGCTGGCTCCATGTGAGCTCCAGAATCAAATTCAAATTACTCACCCTTACCTATAAAGCCCTCAACAACCCTACCCCTGCATACATCTCAATTGTCATATCAAAATACTCTTCCTCCCGCCCTCTTAGATCTACCTCTGACCTGCGTTTTGTCTCATCTCTGGTAATCACCTCTCACCTCCGACTACAAGACTTCTTCTGTGCTGTTCCCCACTTATGGAATCCCCTGCCATGCTCAATCAGACTTTCCCACAGCCTTCAAATCTTTAAATTCTCTTTGAAAACCCATCTCTTTTTTAGAGGTGACCTTATCCTCGATAACACTATTCACACTAATGCACCCTCACAACTATCCCAATCTCCACTCTAAGACACATTTACTCCTCTTTTTTCAGCTGTGCCCTCTTTCACTTAGAATGTAAGCTCTCTAATGAGCAGGGTCTTTCATACTCTTTGTTTTCATGTCTGCAATTATTTTGTCTACCTTGTATGTCCCTGATTTATGTATGTACTTTTTTTCCTACTGTATGGCACTGCGGAGCACTGTGGCACCTTACAAATCTACGATAATAATAATAATTTAATGCCAACACAAAATTATGAATGAGTGATTACAATAAGAGTGTCCCTTCAATGACATAACTATTAATCTTAGGACCAGAAAACTCTTCATTAAAGACAGTTAAAGTATTGAATTATATATACAAATCTGTCTGTTTAATAGGGATAATGTGTAATAAAGTTTCTATGTTTTAATATATGATACACACTTTATGAATGATTTTCATCCCATATTTGCATATGAAACTGATAAATGTGTCAGGTCTAAAGAAACACATGATTCCAAAAACTTGTAACATATAATAGACCTTACAGAGGCACAATTATTCCTTGTCTTGTAACAATCTGGTTGGCTACTACATAAGTGTTATTTGTTTTTATTATGACTAATTTTCTCCCAGATAGGAGACATCACAATTGGCTCTCCAGAAGGGTTTCTTTGATATTTGTAATCTCATTTTTCTTTGATTTTAAACTTTCGCCCCTTTTTTGGACTTGTACAGTAAAGATTAAAGTGAATCAATATAAATATACCACTTTTTAATGTGAAAATCAATACAACTTGCTGTATGGATAATTTTGGACTGGAGTGCTTTTAAGATCAACTTCTTTTTGTGTGCCTAGGCCCATTCTTTCTATAATTGGAGTTATATCCATGTTGAATAAGCACCCAAACCCCCCTTGGGGCATTACAATCATTCTATAATTACGCAAGAAGGTGTCCCACTTCCTTAGTGGCCTTCCCTTGGCTTGTTGCAAACCTACTACCATGCCAGAAATAACAAAAATTAAAACAAAATAACTTTAATATTGATGTTACCAAGAAATGAGAACTGCGATTCAACTGGTTCACCAATCCCATACATTACATGTACATATATTTCGTGGTGATGCTGAGTACATCAGAACTAAAAACATCCGCAACATAAGGAATTCATCTGCATTAGTTAAACTAACAATTGTATTCGAATATATCCACCGAACGTCTGATAATTTAATATAATATGGAATAATGGTCTTGCATTAGATTCAGGGCTGTCTTTTCCACTGGGCACAATGGGCATGTGCCCGGGGGCCCCACGGACAAGGGGGCCCCATAGGTAGGGCTCTTAATTAGAATAAATAATCCTGCAAAAAAAATATTTTCTGCAAAAAGAACAACTTTCCTTTTGCGGTCAGGTCAGGTGACGATCCAGCTCCCTCCCTGCTCCCCTCCTCCATGCTGCAATCACACTGAATGTCGGGCGTGATGTCATCACACCCAACATTTTCATTGAGAAGCGCAGCATGGAGGTGCCACGGCGTGAGAAGCAACGGAGAAGAACGGGTTCAAAGAAGCAAAAGACACAGAATAAGAAAAAAGAAGAGAAGAAGGGAGTGCAATAGGAGAACAGGGCGATTGAACGGTAAGTGAAGGGGGAGATTTGATTTTTTAGTTGCTGTACTTCAAGAGTCACTGAGTGAGTACATTTAAAAAAAGTGAATATATATATATATATATATATATAGGGGACCCGGTGCGCTGCTTTGCCCGTGGCCCACTAATGTTGATAAGATGGCCCGGATTAGATTGCATTATTTATGCACATGTAATGAATTTTAATTAGTGATTGTTTATTTGTATACCAGCTGTGACTGAATTTGGATGAATTTGCTGTTATTCGTTTTTATCTAGATCTGCAATAAGTGTATTTTTTATTAACTTTTAATGGTTAATACACATGAATAAATTTGATTATTATTTATTATTCAAATTTTGCATGCATTGATAATTATGTAGGTTCCTAGTGCAGGCTTCTCTATTCTTAAATTGCTCTTATATATTTTATGTGTGGTTTACATAGACTTATGAAGACAGCAGCTGGTTACCTACATGTTTAACTATTAAATAGGAGGATATTAATACACCTGTGCATTCTCTGTGGTTTCTGCCCCAGTCTGTTCAGGGGTGTATAATATAATTTGTATATCGTTTTCAACCTTATCACAAGTATACAGTTTCTTTTGGTAATATAAAAAATATTATATTGATAAATTCCATGTATCTGTATATGAAAAATAATTTACCACATCTATAAATACTCAGACTCTTTTAAGACTGTCAATTTTATACACATTAATTTCACATTTATCAGATATAATTCATATCTGTATCATTTTATAAATCAATATTGAGTTTGGATCTACAATTTCTTATTCCCAGTGTGATATGGATAATCAATGTTGTTTTATTAATGGATGTATAAAATTAATTATTATATCTCTTATTATATTATGAATGTGTACTTCTTCCAAATTGATTCAGAATGTAAATATATTATATAATAATTCTTGTTATGTTAATTAATAGTCACAAACATGTCAGAAAATATTTTACCATTCAGATCCTTCTGCATTTGCACTAATATTCTCACTACACAATCATCATCATCATCATTTATTTATATAGCACCAACATATTCTGTAGCGCTTTACGATTGGGGACAAACATAGTAAACTAATAAACAAACTGGGTAAAACAGATAAAGAGGTGAGAAGGCGCTGCTCGCAAGCTTACAAAATAGTAGTGAATATAATTTATCTGATATTATGCGGGCGTTTTTATATTATTGGATGTTATAAAAATACAGAATTAGTCTTTCATGTGTCATTTTATTATCAGACAAACTATATCCACTACTATTATGTAGTGAAAATATTAGTGTGAATGCAAACGCATCTAAATAAATTTAGATTCATAACAGGGATGAATAAACCTAAATGATACATGTGACAGATAATGCTGTATTTTTATATCATCCAATAATTTAATAACACCTTCATAATATCAGATAAACTATATCCACTACTATTGTGTAAAGTGAGAATATTAGTGTACTATAACCATCTAATATATAAATGCTTAGTGGCGTCTGTGTGTGTGGAAAATAAAAACCAAGTTGCAGCGCCACCTGCTGGGCAGAGTTATACACTGACCTACTAAATTCTTAGTGTGTGTGGGAAAAAAAATTCAAAAAGGGCTGAAATTTGGTAGGGCTCAAACTCATTTTCGTGAGGTAATTTTACCTCATGAACACACATGTGTAGAGGCGTGCGTTAGTGTGTGTGTGTGGAAAAAACTATTTTCTCAGAAAGGGCTTATCCAATTGACCTGAAATTTGGTATACTGACATTATTTGACAAAAAAATTAGAATAGTCAAGTCAGTTAACTTCCATCATCTCCCCTTCCCCCCGTGGGAGGGGTAGTAAAGGCTAAATTTACGAGTTGAGGGGTCAAACTAATTTTCGTGAGGTAATTTTACCTCATGAACACACATTAAAAAGGGCGCTTGCGTCGTGAAGTAACGATCTTCCCCTGAGGAGGCCTGGGCTAGGCCCAAAGGCATGACAAGAACCTTTTTAAGACCTTAAGTATCTTGATTTGACTAGAATGCATGAGACTCATGCACGGGTTAACTTGTATATGAATATCTTAGCTTCTTATCTTAAACATACTTTCCCATGTTGTCTGTGGAAAAAATAGTTAAATTGAAGCATTAGAGAAATTTTGTTTTAATTTTTTGTCCCAAATTATAGTGCAAACTATCACAAAAATAAGAGTATAAAATCTCCATATACCCCTAGATAAGGGTTCCACAAATCCACTCAGGGAGCCCTAACAGTGCATGTTTTTCACATCTCCTTGCTGGAGCACAGGTTCATATATCACTGATTGACAAATTTTAAAAGAACCACAGGTGATACTAATTATTTCACTTATGATATGGAAAACATGCAATGTATGGGCTCTCTGAAGACTGGATTTGGGAAACCCTGCCCTAGATGAATACCTTAGATTTCTAGATTGAACCATTATAGGTGCATGCTTCTTATGTTCTTGCACTGCACAGCCTCTGCAATTGCACCATAATGCCCCACAAACAACTATGTGAAAATATACTCCATTGTTTCTAGGTCATATCAAGTGCCAGCTAGTAAGTGAAGTGTAAACATGGAAGAAGTTGCAGAATCTGTGTTGCGTGTGTTTACATATGCCAGGATGAAACAAAAGCACTCGATCACAGCAGTAGTAGAAATATATACCTTTATTTCTAGATCATAAAATGTAATTTCTTGAATAAAATCATACTATCACTAAAACCAGGATCAATAGATAAGAATAATCTGGAGTATATTACAACAGTTACATTAGTTATTTTGCATTATATGAAATATTATTATTATCATTATTATTATTATCATTATTATTATTATATCAACAGAATTCTTTTCACATTTTTGTCCCTTTGAATTTAGTGAATGATCCTAATTAAGAGTGAGTTTTATGCTAATGTTCTAAAAGATCCCCTTTTGCTCTTTTGTACACAGTAGACAGTAACACTTATAATTATACAGATTACAACTGCTACAACACATACTACCACTATTAAAACTGTTACATTTATATTCCCGGATGGAGAACTAGCAGTTGTTTTAGTTGATGGGATAGCTTTGCTGCTAGTTAATGGGTTTGTTTGGGTATTTGTGCTGCTAATTACTGGCTTAGTCTGGGTAATTGTGTTATTAATTACTGGAGTACTTTTGGTAGTTATGCTGCTAGTTAATGGTGTACTTTCAGCTGTTTGTTGGATAGTACTGCTAATCAGAAGTGTATTGATGTTTGTCAGTATTGTAGGGTTATCAGTCAGTGAGGTGGTGTACTCAGTAACTGGCTGAGGGAAGGAAGTTAGTGGGATTGTGCTGAAAGATGTAGGAAGGGTTTTTCCAAGTGATGTGAAAGTACTGTCAGTCACTAACATAGTGCTGTCAGTTGGTGGATGAGACAAGACACTAGTAGATTCTGGAACTGTAGAAGTAAAAAGTGAGGTGGTGTACTCAGTAACTGGCTGAGGGAAGGAAGTTACTGGGATTGTGCTGAAAGATGTAGGGAGGGTTTTTCCAAGTGATGTGAAAGTACTGTCAGTCACTAACATAGTGCTGTCAGTTGGTGTATGAGACAAGACACTAGTAGATTCTGGAACTTTAGAAGTAACAAGTGAGGTGGTGTGCTCAGTAGCTGGCTGAGGGAAGGAAGTTACTGGGATTGTGCTGAAAGATGTAGGGAGGGTTTTTCCAAGTGATGTGAAAGTACTGTCAGTCACTAGCATAGTGCTGTCAGTCGGTGTATGAGACAAGACACTAGTAGATTCTGGAACTGTAGAAGTAAAAAGTGAGGTGGTGTGCTCAGTAGCTGGCTGAGGGAAGGAAGTTACTGGGATTGTGCTGAAAGATGTAGGGAGGGTTTTTCCAAGTGATGTGAAAGTACTGTCAGTCACTAACATAGTGCTGTCAGTTGGTGTATGAGACAAGACACTAGTAGATTCTGGAACTGTAGAAGTAAAAAGTGAGGTGGTGTGCTCAGTAGCTGGCTGAGGGAAGGAAGTTACTGGGATTGTGCTGAAAGATGTAGGGAGGGTTTTTCCAAGTGATGTGAAAGTACTGTCAGTCACTAGCATAGTGCTGTCAGTCAGTGTATGAGACAAGACACTAGTAGTTTCTGGAACTGTAGAAGTAAAAAGAACAGCCTGTACTATATTAGAAATATGTGATTCCTGATTGTCTTTATCAATGGCAGTCAGAGCAAAATAAAGAACCATTTCATTTTTTGGAACTACATCTCCTGGTACAAAAGTAAATGTTTCCCTGGATCCAGCTAGTTGAGGTTTGAAGTTGGAGATATCTACTTGAGTTGAGTTTCTGAAGTTGTCTCTGAGATCTCTTGGACTGATGTTTATTCGCAGATCATATCGTGAAACTGAAAGGTCAACATGGAGACACACAGTCAATCATTTATGGACTAAGAGCATGTGAATGCAATAATAGCCAAACATAAAAATATGAATACAACTTACTGTTAGAAATTATGTTTGATCTTACAGTAAGTCTACATTATCAAATAAAGTTTAAAAGGTTTTCAGTACTGCACCATTTAAAAACAATTGTTACTTCAAAACCAGCCCCTCTTTCTCTAATGCAGAGACTGGCCACCTGTGAGTCTCCAACTGTCATGGAAGTATGCTTAATTTTACCACAACAGATCAAGAGACACAGATTAGCTGGCTCTAACACTCAACGGTCTCATACTGTAAATTTTGTATTAAGATAATCATGTGTAATCCAGTCATTTGCAGACATTTGATTTTAACATTTAAGCTAAACTAGAAAAATGGTATCTGTGCAAAATACTACACAGCAGCCAGTTATCTGTGCACCTAGTTTTCATAAATGTTTTAGTGCATTTTAGCAGAGAAATTCCTGTGGAGCATACATATTAATAAAGATGGCTGAGGTCTATCATTCTTTTTACTCTAACTATTTGCTTTGGGTTATGTATATATTCTTAAACCTCGGAACACGACCATTGATATCAGGTTTTTAAGGTATAAATAGTTCAGAATAAATGGGAATTTGTAAATACATAGGAAGAAGCTTACCTCTTCCTTGGTCCAGGTCATCACCAGTTGCCGTCCACGACAAAGCTATTGAGTTCCCTTGTGCCTTTGCCTCCAAATCAGTAATTTTCCCAGGGCTGTAGGTGATATGTTCTGTACTTGTTGGGACATTATTTACTGTGAAAAAGCCTCCTGAAATTGTTCTACTAATTCTATCCACAATAATGTGAAGATCCTCATCATTAACTACAGGTCTTGGTGGGTTTATAGACATCATACCTAAAATACGTATAAAGAGACAATTTATACCAGTAATATGTCTATAATATATCTAGAGGTTACTTTTGTTACATATATTATTCTAAATCTAATCCTTTTTAATCCTTTCATAGAAATATAATGCATGAGACATGAGATTCTATACTAAGTGCAGTATAAATGCATATCCGCTTAATGACATTTATGTGCACTTTTCCTCATACCTACAGTGCACACACACACACATATATATATATATATATATATATATATATATATATATACACAAGTTAACCCGTGCATTCTAGTCAAATCAAGCTACTTAAGGTGTTAAAAAGGTTCTTGTCATGCATTTGGGCCTAGCCCAGGCCTCCTCAGGGGAAGAGCGTTACTTCCCGACGCAAGCACCCTTTTTTAACGTGGTTTTGTCCACATGTCACCACCTCATCATTTTTCTCCATCACCTCATCCTTCATCTTCATCGCCACATCCTTCATCAAGCTACTTAAGGTGTTAAAAACTCCCCACTGTCACGGCAACCACCAACCACTCCCAACTGTCACTTCTCCTTCAAGAAATATATAGGTCAGTGTATAACTCTGCCCAGCAGGTGGCGCTGCAGCTTGGGTTTTTTTTGCCACACACGCCACTAGGCATTTATATAGTAGATATATGCAAGCCTTGCCACTGTCCCCTTTTCTTTCTCCAAAACGCGCCCTCTAACTGCAGTAGGAGGGGCTTTTGCTGCTGCCACCACCAGGCTTCTTAGCTGCACCCCGTATTCACCAGAGACCCCTGCAAGGGAGTTTGGGCTTCACTGCAAGAGGGTGCGCAGGTCGCGGTTCTCCAGGACAGCTACAGAGTGGACAAAGCGCAGTCAATCAATCCGGGTCAGAATCAAATGGACGGCAAGGTACAAGGGATGATCCAAAGAATAGATATATGGACTTTTGGTGGTGGACAGGGATCAGTATGGGCAGTCTGACTTGTCTGCGGCTTTGCAGCCCCATAAGCAGCAAGCTGCAATGCACCATGTTTCCTGATACCTTTTTATCATAGTTAGCTTTAACTTTTTCAGCAATTTGTGCTACAGTAGCTCTTCTGTGGGATTGGACTATACGGGCTAGCCTTCTCTTCCCGCACACATCAATGAGCCTTTGGGCGCCCTGACCCTGTCGCCGGTTCACCAGTTGTCCTTCCTTGGACCACTTTTGGTAGTTAATAACCCTGCATACTGGGAGCACCCCACAAGACCTGTCATTTTGGAGAAAAAATCTGACCCAGTTGTCTAGCCATCACAATTTGGCCCTTGTCAAAGTTGCTCATATATTTAAGCTTGCCCAGTTTTCGTGCTTCCAACACATCCACTTCAAGTACTAATTGTTCACTTGCTGCCTAATGTATCCCATCCCCTGACAGGTGCCAATGTAATAAGAAAATCAATGTTCTTCACTTCAACTGTCAGTTGTTTTAATGTTGTGACTGATCGATAGACATATATATATATATATATATATATATATAATATGTAAGTTCTAATGTCATTGCACATACCCTGTGAGTTCTAAAGTTGTCATGTCAGTTTTCATTAGTAATAGAGCACCACCTACTGTAAAAATATTTGATGATGTCTCAGTTTTTCCTGCCTTATATAAAAGCAGAGGCTATAACTTTCTACCTTTATAATATGGCATTCCTGGATTACTGCAAATATCCTTATAATTTTCAGTTAGGGATTCATTGTATCATGTATTAAGATAAAAGTAACATCATTCTCTTTTTTAACATACTATCTGTATAATATGGGAATTATGTTGTATATTACTGCTATATACTGTATATTATTATTATTATATGTACTGTTACATACCATTTTCTACATATCCAGGAATGTAATGAGCACGATTTTTAGGCGCTACCAGTCTGCTTTCTGTCTCTCCACCTTCAACACGCACTTTTAAGCTATATCTTCCATTTTCTGTGAAAGAGGTGAAGTATTTTGAGTAGACCCCATCATTCCTGGCTATATCGCCGCCTAAAAATAAAGTAAAGAAATATATGTATAATCAATAAATATTTTACATTAATGAATAAAAATCCAATATGTGACTCTGTTTTAAAATAAATTATATACTTGACTGTTATTCCATTTAAAATACTATAGCAAACTTTGCAGCTATACAGGAGAGCCTTTCATTAGGTTCTATACTCCCCTTGCACTTCCCCACAATGTATTAAAAAATGTCCTTCATTTGTGCTTCTTTTCACAAAGATGAGAGCACATAATAGCTGGCTTTCTGTCCTTATAGGTCAACGCGACTTCACGTCAAACTACAGACTAAGGTACATTCTCATGCAGTGAGGTCTGCTGAAAGTTGCCATTGAGTAAGTCAACCCAGGAGAGATCATAGTGCAGTCTGAAGTTCCAATCAGAAAAAGTGAAGTCAAGAGCTATAATTAGCTTAGGATGTTATTTTATATGCTATCTCTTGAGTGAATTAGGGGGAACAAGGATTTTTTCTTATTAATACATAGAGGTTGTCAGGATCTGTCTTGCTTCCTATGTAGCATCGTGCCAGAACGCTGCTTCATCTCAGCAGCTCCTGCCTCTGGGATTAGATTGGATTTTATTATTGTGTTCCTCTAAATGTATTATCGGCAGTACCTCTGATCCACCAGAGGTGCTGCTATTGTGCTTTGCTTCTCTGAGTTAACCTTGCTGCACCAATTATCTCCTGTACTTGGTTGTTCCCTATTTATACCTGCCTCTGTCTCTTACCTTGGCTGGTCATTGTTGTAAGACTGTCCTCTCCGCAGACCACGACAACCTACAGAACTGTTTTCTGTTTATTCCCCTCCTGATTCTGGATTTGGTTTCACTTCACTTCGGGTTCCCACATTACAGCCTGTTCTGCTCCCTGGGATGAGGCCCAGTCCGCCATTTCCAGCCGCCTGTCCTGTGGCGCCAGTTCCAGCTGACTGTCCTGAGGCACTAGTTCCAGCCACCTGTCCTGAGGTGCCAGTTTCGACGGCCAGTCCAGAGGTTCCAGTACTGGCCGCTAGTCCAGATGTGCCAGTTCCATCCGTCAATCCAGAGGTGCCAGTTCCAGCCGCATGTCTCAAGGTGCCAGTTTCAGCCACTTGTCTCGAGGTGCCAGTTTCAGCTGCCAGTCCTAAGGTACTAGTTCCAGCTGCCTGTCTCGAAATTCCAGTCCCTGCCACCTGTCCTGAGGTGTCAGTCTCTGCCGCCTGTCCTGGGGTGCCAGCTCCTGTCACCTGTCCTGAGGTGCCACCTCCTGTCGCCTGTCCTGAGTTGCTATCCTCTGCCTCCAGCTCTGAGGTGTCATCCTCTGCCTCCAGCTCCGAAGTGCCAACCTCTGCCACCAGCTCCGAGTTGGCATCCTCTGCCTCCAGTTCCGAGGGGCCATCCTCTGCCTCCATTTCTGAGGAGCCATCCTCTGCCTTCAGTTCAGAGGCGCCATCCTCTGCCTCCAGTTGCAAGGCGCCATCCTCTACCTCCAGTTCCGAGCTGACAGCTGCTGCCTCCAGTTCTGAGCCGCCAGCTGCTGCCTCCAGTTCCAAATCGCCAGCCACTGTCTTTGTTCTTGAGCTACAGCCTGCCTCAGAAAGGGTGCTGCCTCTACAGCCTGCTTCAGAGAGGACACTGTCCATACAGCCTGCTTCAGAGAGGGCACTGCCCCTACTGCCTGCTTCCAAGAAGGCACTGCCTTACCAGCCTGCTTCCGAGAGCGTTTCCTCTACAGCCTGCTCCAGAGAGGGCCCTGTCCCTCCAGTCTGCTCCAGAAACATTGCTATCAGTTCAGAGCAAGCTGCCGCCTAATTCGGTTCAGCCTGAGTTGTCGCCTAATTCGGTTCAGCCTGAGTTGTCGCCTAATTCGGTTTAGCCCGAGTTGCCACTTGCTGCGGTTCAGCCTGTGTTGACAATTAATGCTGTCCGCTCTGAGGCTTCTCACTGTGCTGTCCACTCTGAGGCTTCTCACTGTGCCGCCCAGTCCGAGCCTCCTGCCAAGTCGTCCGGCCAGTCCGGGCCTTCTGCCAAGTCGTCCACGCATTCAGGGCCTCCTGCCAAGTCGTCTGCCCAGTCCGCCCTGCTGCCAAGTGTGCCAATTCCGAGACGTCTCTTGCCGAGGTGCCAAGTCCGAGCCATCTCTTGCCAAGGGTGCCAAGTCCGAGCCATCACCTTTCTAATATCACATTTTAGAGGAGAAACTTGGGAATGGGTAAACCCATTTATTGAGACGGATCATCCCATCCTATCGGACTTGCAATCCTTTACTGTAATAAAGTAATCAACAAGTTTACAACATCTCTCGCTATGCCATCTTCAAGGGCCTCTGTACATTGGGCAATACCACCTATTTCATCAGGCCAAGAAATACCACTGTGCACCACCCTATTAGTAGAGGTTGCTGTTCCAAGTAATTCTCGCAAGAAGAAGCGGCGAAAGAAGAGAACAGGGTCTGTGGTATCTCAACTTTTCTCTGGCATGATCTCCATAGCCATTCCACCCTTGGATGAGGACTTGCATGCCAGACCCCCCATAGTGTACTATGACCCAGACACTTTCAACCACTTTTGGTAATACGAGCATGTAGAATCTGCCCTAAAAGGAGGGAGTACTCACAGGATCTGCCTTGCTTCCTATGCAGCATCTTGTCAGGATGCTGCTTCATCTCAGCAGCTCCTTCCTCTGGAATTAGATTGGACTTAAAATACGTTTCTTACTAATCTGACATTCTGCTTTCGAGTTGATGATAGTTACTGCTTATTTTGTCCAGACAAATCTCTAAAATGCTTAGCGGTTGATAACATAACCATAAACCTTTAACTTAACCTTAACACTTAAGCTATGTAATAAGAAACACCACACCAACTTGTTGACAATTAACTCTGTATATTAAATTACCTTTGCACTGATATGGTGGTGGGAGAACATCATACTCAGTCTTGCCTACTTATCAATTCTAATCAGGATGTCTCATCACGAGTCACCCATCCTCGGAATATCTGTATTAACTGCCATTTCACTTAAGCGCACCATTATAGTTTATCCTTAAACTTGGACAATAATCCCCATGCAATCTGGAACCTGAACTCTTCTGGGCTAATCGTAATTCTCCGCAAGCCAGCCCAAAGGAGCTGAACTTGCACCGAATCTAAGCCGACTCTTTGAAATTAACGGGTTCTAAACACCTCATTACCATCAATGTGCGCTTTCTCAAACTCACTTAGCGCCTGTACAGTGTTCTCCTGCCACTCCAAAAGTTGCTCCAGCCTCGGGACTCCAGTTCCGGCATCGATCCCATGACCCGGTGGTTCCACATACCTCCGGGGCTAAAACAACACACCCATACATAACTCAACCTGCGCACCAAGTGGCCAATTACCTCCAGGGCTAGACTAGCACACCCGTATAACACCTGTCCTGCACACCATATGGCCCAGCATTACCTCCAAGGCTAAACCAGAAAACCCTTACCATACCACGGCCTGTGCACCAAGTGGCCCATTACCTCCGGGGCTAGACCAGCACACCCTTAACATATCTGGCCTGCGCATAAGGTGCCCCATCATTACCTTCAGGGGCTAGACCAGCACACCTGTACCATACCTCGATCCACGCACCATGTAGCCCATCATTACCTCCGGGACTAGACCAGCACATTCATACAACACCTCAGCCTGCGCACCAAGTGGCCCATCATATCTCTGGGGCTAGACTAGCACACCTGTATCAGGTACTAGAACCCATGTACCTCCAAGCACACAGCCTCAGATAGAACCACAACCCGGCCAAAGATGACACTGGATCCAGCAGTCAGGAATGGGTGGGGTGGCTGCTTGTCTGGATACCAAGATAATTAATTGACTCCTCATTGTCCTTAAATAGTCTTTCCACTTGATCCTGCCCCCACTATGACCTGTGCATAGGCATCACCCTCACTCCTGTAGTCCTTGCATAGTTAACCCTTATTGAAGCCAAATAGTTATGTAAACAAATCTCATCTTTTAATCTCCCTCGGGCTTAATCCATCCCTCAGTTCTAATACCTTAGACTTAATGTTGCACATATATTAAGATGCTTGTGATTCAAAATATAGACATACAATTGTATGTTTGCACAAACACAAGCATTCCAAGTTTCAGAATGACTACTCTCCAAACATAAGAGAGGATATCATTAAACACAAAATATAAGAATATTGTTTACAAGATTTTTTATATACATTCATGCTACTTGAGTATTATATTATTATTTATTAGCTACTACATGTATATAGAGACTTATTCACTGAGGTATTTTTTATTATTAGAGAAACTAATCATGCTATATAGCAAATTGCATTCCCTGCATGTTTAAAGGGTACTTACGGTCACCTTCCCGGCTCTGTTTACCAGCATGTCATCTTAAATAGCCATAGAAATACTCAGTGTATTTTACTATAATATCCTTACAATATACACTAATGTATATTAAAAGCCCCCTAATTAAATAGAACCTCACATTACAATTGCTAAGCACACTATTATCACATTTCCTATACAGTCATACAGTATTATTGTGGTTACCCTATAGTTAAAGTTAATATGTATTTTCCTCTATGTCAACAAAGTTTTTTTAATTTGAGAATTGTTGCGAACCATTCACCGGAGTAGGTCATGTAGGCTATTCTTCTTCTTCTTATTCTTATTATTAAAATTCTTATTTAGGTCAGTGGTTTCCAAACTATGTGTCACGGTTCCCAGGTGTGACACGGCAATCTCACAGGGGTGCCTCGGCCAGGACCGGTGGTAAGCAAGGCGGGCGACTACTTGGTAATTATTTTGGCTTAGGGGTGCCTTGAAAAACTTATGGAAACCCTTGAACTGAGAAAGTTTTGGATCCACTGGTTTAGATCATGCAAATATTTTGTTTTTTTTCGCCAAATACTTTACTTACATCGATCTGTTTTGAATACATTTTTAATTCTTTCTTATATTTTTTTAAAATGACTAGATGATTGAAAATGGATACAGCAATGTTATATGTTTTAAAAGTAACAAATTATATTAGCTACACTATAAAAAATCATGTATTACAAGGTATACTCAGACAGCTTTTATGACTGTATTTTGTGACCTGAAGGATTGTGACTTTTTATGGTCAATGGACTCAATTAAAAAACATGTTTTTCACAGCGATATAAATATTTCCTGAAAAAAAATTACCTGCTCCATTGTCCAGAAGTTCTAGAATGACAGAATTTCCACTTTCTGATTCAATAAATGCTGTCACTTTGACTTCTGTTACAGGCAGTAGACCTTGTTGCACTGATGCATAAACAATCATTGGGTTGGGATAATTATTCGTCTCCTGGTTCATATGGACATTTACAATGACTGGAGGCACACTGGCATTCACAGCCTTGGATGTTACTATTATACCAACTACTTGATTTTTATTAAGGCTATTACAAAGGCTGTAATTCCAGGCTCCACTCTAGAAAGAGAAACAGTCATGATTACATTTGATCAGATTTTAAAAAGAGAGCATTTATATTGTGTAAAACAGCAATGATGTAAATTGTGTCTATTAGATCATACTAAGGCAGCGGTTTGTTGGAAGCTAGAAAAATAGGTGAAAACAGTAAGGTAACATGGTGGAGGCAAATGCCCCTAGTGTCACCCATATCCTCTTTCCTGGGGGCCGCTAGATACTGGTCCCAATATAAGGCTCCTATTATTTGTAAATTAAAAATCTCTACACCCATGTAAACTAAAGTATGTCAAAGACAAATAAAATTCACCTCAGTACTAGATAAGGATTCTAGATAAAGTTAAGCACATGTCCTATTTGGGTGCATTGAGAGGAATTATGGGAAAATTACATTGTGAAATAAAGATTCAGGGGGAAAAATGGTACTGTCCGAGGCAAAACAAGATATAATAGAGCATTATTACAACAGCTAATGGCCCAGGCTGTGATTTTAGGTACTTTTTGTGGCAGGGAATTGTTGTGCTTGGATTACTCTTATATATTATGACAAACAGCAGCTTCAACATCCATGTATTTTTCAGCAGCGTTACACCTTGCTATTAAGTGGAGATAAGGAGACAGTAATGTGGTAGGCTATAGAATAGTCAAATACTGTACTCACTGCTACTCCTTCTAATAGCAATTTTTGGTTGCTTACAGAGAACAGGGAGCCTATACTACATGCTCCATTCTTGTACACAGGACCACCCACAAAAGGGAAGAAGAGGGGCAAATTTCAGAGGTAAAGTGATCTCAGAGGGCCCGTTGCTGTTACTGCAAGAAATTACATTATGAAGAAACTTTTGATGAAGGGACCTATATATTATAACCCACTGGTTGTTTACTTTACCCACCTCAAAACATAATATAATTATTATTCTATACAATCTAATTACTGTTCTGAACTTAACTAATTACATGAAGTGATAACATTTTCATATTTCTCAAGGAGAGGTAGGTCCAATATCAAAAATTGTCAGGGGGACCATAATTCTTACACATTTCTGTCCATGTATAACCCTGTATTTCACTGTCCCTACTTATCATTCTATGCCTGTATATATTTGTCTCCATATGCCACATGTACATATTAACTCCTTCACCTCAAAAATTCATACAAAAAGGAATCCACAATCACTCTAAATCAGAAAAAGTGATAGCATAAAGAGATTAAACATAATAAAATGAATATCTGTATGCCATCACTCTTTCTGATTTACAATGATTGTGGATTCCTTTGTGTTCATTTGCATAATTTATTGAGTTGAAGGAGTCAATATATATATGTACATGTGGCATAAGGAGACACATACAAACAGGCATACAATGGTTGCTTGTTATCACCGAATCCAATATAAAATACTACTACTAATAATAGATACAAGGCCATCAATAAAACTGCCGAACATACTTTTCCTCACTTGTCTGAGAATATCTCCCACCTCATCACCTCTGTTCTGCATAAGATCTGCGTCTCTCATCCTCACTCATTACCTGCTCTCATTCCCAGTTATAGGACATTTTTTTGACTGCACCCACTTTGTGGAATTCTCTCTCTCATGCAATAAGACTTTCCTGTAGTCTAACTACCTTCAAATGTTCTCCGAAAACCCACCTCTGGGGACTGGTGGAATAGTACAATACTAGATCATTTATTACTATGCCTATTAGACAGAAGAATTCTCTATAAATTAAATATATTGTGAATACTAAAAAAATCAAACCTTTTTTAAAAGTGGGTGACTAGATATTGACCTCATAGACCTTATTGAGTTAGTTGCAACTTCTGCAATCGATACTGCAAACAAGTAGCATTTGTATTTAACAGTACCTCCCCTCACCTACGATGTTAGTGATGCCTCAGACTATTGCCTCTGTAAAAAACTTACATTGCATGACCAGTAACAAATGAAATGATTAGGTGCTTTAGCTTCTGTAAAAGTTTGTGTGATTTTTACATTTGTGAAGCAGATTTAATGGATTTTGATACAAATGGATCACAGTGGTCAAATAAGTGAGTCTAGCATGGCTGAATTGTTCTAAAATGGCAAATTATTAATTGACTATGCATAGTTATTGTCTTGCTGCTATGTTTTGGTATATACAGTATTACCTCTGCCTTTCCTGGGATTTGAAGTCTTGATGATTTAGCAGATGAATTATTGGTGAATCGGCTCTCAAGATATATGTTTCCTTCTGGGTCTTGTAAATTGATACTTGGTACAGAAACTTGCCATATTATTAGGAAGAAGGTGGAATTGCCAACTGTGCTGTCAATAAAAACGGTGCCATTCAAACAATGATCTGGCTCAAGATTTAAACTCCTGCTTTCCAGCTGGTAAAATAAAAGAGTTAGAAGTCAAGAAACGTCTTGAAAGAATGATTACAACTTTTATACATATTAAGTTTATTTGCACTTGTGTTTTAGATAAACCATTTATGAGAAATACGAGCAATATTGTTGGAGAAAAGTGTGTGTCATCTGTTGAAACACCTGTTTCTTCATATAAAATTTTATTATCCGTCATTGACATATAACCCTGATTCACCTTGGACTTGTCTTGCAATGCCAAATGTTTAGGGATGATTTATACCCTATAATCTCTGTGGTCTTAACTACAGTATCTACTTTAGAGAGATGTATATATGATAAAATTATGCTGATGGGTGGGTCAGAACTTGTAGAAGGGTGTGATTTTGTAGTTAAAGAATTTAGTGTTACTTTAATTTGGTTTAACATTCTTATTTAATAGTCAAAGATGGCCATAAAACAACAACTTAATGACCTTTATCTCCTGAGGTCAATAAGGAATATATTGAGTTTAGCACTAATGTAAGAAAGCCATATATGTAAACACTTGATGACTGTAAAGTAATTCTAATTTAACAGACCTTGGGGGAATATAGCAAGTAAATCCTTACAGACAAATGTCATTAGCACTATCACTTGAAAAATGTATGTAAGGGCAGCAAGGTGGCTTAGTGGTTAGCACTTGTGCCTCACAGCACCAAGGTCATGAGTTTGATTCCCCACCATGGCCTTATCTGTGTGGAGTTTGTAAGTTCTCTCCATGTTTACGTGTGTTGCCTCTGGGTGCTCTGATTTCCTCCCACATTCCAAAAACATACTAGTATGTTAATTGGCTGCTATCAAATTGACCCTAGTCTCTCTGTCTGAGTGTGTATAGGTTAGGGAATTTAAACTCCAATGGGGTTGGGACTAATGTGAGTTAGTTCTCTGTACAGTCTACAGAGAACTAGTTTACAGCACTGTAGAATTAGTGGTGCTATAAATATAGCTGATGTTGATGATAGAGAGATCACTTCTCCCTAGTACAGCTGCGGGAGGTGCCTAATCCAATATTTGAGTTTATATAGCACTATAATGCATTGATCATATTGTTTATTTAAATTTGCATTATTTGATATTGGACCACACGGTGCACCATTGGGAGGTTGTGTGTTAGTCTGTTTTATACCTTCTAGCAGGGAAACAGAGGAAAGGTATTAGCAATAATAATATTGTGTAAGTGATAACAGTTTCTAAATGATTTTGCAGTCAAATATTGCTTTTATACAAGATAAGGAAAATAAATTATATATATGTCACAGATTTATAAATCACAGCTTCATTTCTCTAGGACCTCCTGTTTATGCAATCTATCAGCAAATTCATCTGCTCTTAATCTCCCTTTATAATGGTCTCACTGCTCTTTTTCCTTTTCACTTTCTTTCCCATTATTAAGAATCTACAAATGCTCTCTCTGAAACATCACTTTGGTTTACACATCATACTCCTTGCTTCACACCTCCAATGCACCCATCAATAACTACTGTAGTCACATGTACCAGGACATTTTCCTTGTCAAGGAAAGCTTTGCTTCTACAAATCAAACACTCATCTATCTCTATCTCTTTGCTGTTAATATATTCTCCATTCCTGGGCCTCCACGTATCCATGTATTCTGCCAGCCAGCATACCCCTTTTTCATTCAAAGACTGCAACCTAGAAAACCTAATTTTTAACTCTCTGTTGTTTTTGTTTAAAATCATAATACTATTGGAACTAGACTGGAGCATGAAGTATAATAAATAATTAACCTAAGCTGGAATTTTTAATGGGACATAAAAGTTCTGGCTTTGTCTTACCGCAAAGCACATTAGTATAGTTGTTATAATACCAAATGCAGAACATTATTTTTGTTTCAACAAATTCAAAAGATATTGATGGGAAAAAGTCCTCACATAAACAAGAGATTTCTTCCCTCTGGCATAATTATTACAGAAACTATTGCCGAATTACTACAGAATATATTAATTGAAAAGACATAGCCAATATCTTACCTGAATAGTCTGTTTAGCAATATCACCATTTCCATTTGAGATTACACTGAAGGCATCTATCAAGTCATTAGCATCAGCGTTATCACTTGAAAAATGTTTTTGTCCCCCTGAAGGAAAAAATATTTGTTATTTCTATATAAACAAATAGATAATTAAAATGTATGTATTTTTAATGTGCGTTTGACTATGGTTTGAAACTTTTTTGTTATCACATTTCCTGACCATCCATGTGTACCCTGGGTTGAAATGGGCAGGGATAGAATGCACTTTAGCTAATCATAATTTACTACAGCACAAATTATTTCAGGAGGTAAGTGCAAATTATGTGGGAAGATAGGGTCTGCCAACTTGTGTGGTTGTCTTTTACTGTCCCTTGAATGCTCATTTAAAT